>NW_023504709.1:0-41045 GCF_004664715.2 Peromyscus leucopus | reverse complement strand
ACTTTAAGGATTGAAATTGAAACAGTAATAAAAAACCCACCAGACTATTAGTAGTCACTACTAGATGCAAATAAATCTACCAATAACTAACACCAATGCTATTGAGCTATTAAATTAGTCCATTCAGCAGAAATGGATGAAGTACTATCTAAATATAGATATGAAGGCAGTGCCGTTCTGATGTCCAACAAGATTTATACAAAACAAAACTTATAAGATCATTTAATAAAACACTCATATCTTTTTGAGACAAGGTCAGTTATGTCTCCCTGACTATCCTGGAATTCACTATATAGACAAAGTTGGTCTTGAACTCACCAGAGACTGTTTATATCTGCTTCCAGAGTGCTAGAATTACAGACATGCTCCATCATGACCAGCTATTTGTAGATTCATTTTTTTAATTTTTTTTTATTTTACAATACCATTCAGTTCTACATATCAGCCACGAGTTCCCCTATTCTCCACCCTCCCACCCCCTCCCCTTACCTCCAACCTACCCCCATTCCCACCTCCTCCAGAGCAAATCCTCCCCAGAGGACTGAGATCAACCAGGTAGACTCAGTCCAGGCAGGTCCAGTCCCTTCCTCCCAGACTGAGCCAAGTGTGCCTGCATAAGCTCCAGGTTTCAAACAGCCAACTCATGCAATGCGCACAGGACTTGGTCCCACTATCTTAATATAGTACTTTTAAAAACCAATTAAAGTACACCTTAGATTAAATCATTCACAATGATGGTAGGCTTCTTTCCAGAGATGCAACGATGGATTATGATAAGGAAATCTATAAATGTAATGTATTGTATAAATGGCCTAATAAATGAATCACAGTGTCATCTGGCTAGATGCAAAAATACTTGGGACAAAAATTCAACCTCTTTTCATATCAAAGAACAAAAGAGAGACCAACAACAGGCTTCCATATTTGAGATCTTAAACACTTCACAGAAACTTATTTACATCAAAATGGCAGAATACAAAATTACTACAAAATTCAGTTGCTTCCCTACATACAAAGAAAACATTTGCTGAAAAAGAAATTAAAGAAACTGAGTTCACTATTGCCTCAGAAATATGGTAAAATAAACTTAATAAAAACTTGAAGAACATCAATAATTAAAACTTCAAAATAATGAAGAAACTGAATATATCATTACTAGATGAGGAAATGTTCCATATAATATATAATATATATAAATGTTCCATATATATATATACTCAATATTGTGAAAATGATTCTTTAAATAATTAATTGGGAGAACATAAGGGAACTAGATCTTCAAACTGTAATTGGAAAGGAGTGGGAGAGCAATGAAAGAGATACCATGATAAAGGGAGACATCACAGGGATAGCTAGAAACTGAGTACTAGGGAAGGTCTCAGAGTTCGACACTAATACCCTAGCTTAGACTACTAGCAATAGTGGAGAGGGTACCTGAACTGGCTTGTGTCCCAGTGATCACATCAGTGAATACCCTATCTGTCCTCATAAAGCATTCATCTAGTAACTAATGAAAATACTTGTGGAGATCCACAACCAAGCATCAGGCCAAGCTCCAGGACTTCAGTCAAAGAGAGAGAAGAGAGATTCTATGAGCAAGGGGCATCAAAGTCATGATAGAGAAACCTACAGAGAACACCAAACCAAACCAGTGGGACCTCATGAACTTTGCCCAACAGCTGTGGAGCCTCCATGAGACTGGAGTAGGCTCTCTGAATAAGGCAGACAGTTGTGTAACTTGATCTGATTAACAGGCACCCTGGCAGTAGGATCAGGATCCATCTCTAGTGCACGAGGTGGCTTTTTTGAACACACTATATATAATGGAACACCTTTTACAGCCTTGATGTAGGGAGAGGGCCTTGGGACTGCCTCTTCTGAATGTACCAGGCTCTGCTGATTCCCCTTGGAGGACACCTTATTAGAGAAGGGAATGAATAGTGATTTGGGGAAGGGAGAAAGCTGGGGGTGTGAGAGGAGGGAAGAGAGGGAGTACATGGTTGGTATGTAAAATGAATAAAAAAATTCCTTAACACAAAAAGAAACAAGAAAAAGAATAGAGGTAAATATAAGTATCAGAGAATAAAATATTTAGACTTAACAACATCAGACACACACATCATTTACAGTAGCAGAGATGACTCAGTGTGTAGTCTCCCCATCCCAGTTCTCAAATGTTGACAGCTACCACAGGCAGCACCTGTCACTCTAACAACTGACAAGGGGAGTAAGCAGTCACCACTATAAGTGATATCCTAGCTTTTTTTGGACAAAAACACAACATTTGAAATGCAGACATTCCTTTTTGACTTTGAAGATAGAGACATACTTGACCTTTGCAATCCCTAAAAGTGTGCAACTGTGCATGTGTTCAAGTGAGGGAGGACAAAGGACACACCCAAGGACCTCACAGTAGACAGAGCTCATACATCTTCTCCTCACAGGTTTGGAAGTGTGGAGTGATCACATGCAGAGTATCTGAAAGCTGAACTAAATGGCTACATGGATACTCTCCCCAGTGAGGAGTGGCACAAATATTAGAGACCCTGCCTCTGCACTAGGAGTCACACACTGATACAGGTGACATTAGCAGACTCGGAAAGAGACTTGAATGCACCTTGTGACTACTGAACTCATTGTAGTCGTCTGGAGTTTCTTGTCTTAGGACACCACTGTCTACCTCACAATGGCACCTGTGAAAAGGAAGGCTGCCTATGATAGATCAAAGTAAAGAATGCTGTTTTTAACTTGGCTTTCAGCCTTGTAAATGGAGGCTAATTGGAAAATTTTAAAAGTCTCACAGCTTGAGAGTGGGAAACGAGTGGTTATTAAAAATCAAAACATATTTGGCATCAGATCTTGGAGATAAGATTGGCAGAAAAGGACGGAAGATCACAGCATTGCTCTGCCCATTCACACACCTATCATGCATTATATATCATGACATTTACATGAAAAACACAAATACACTTACAGCACATCCAGGACAAAGTTGAAATACTCTTTGCCCACCGGTCTCTGCATTGCAGCAAGGTAAAAGACACAACCTATCACCACATCTCCATGTTTCTCTTCATTCTTCATTCTCCAAAAGCACTTGGGGTGAGTGAGGTTGGGCATGAGAAGGGGGATGTTCAGGAGCCAGAAGAAGAAATGCAGAGTGAGCATCAGGTCCTGCCTCCAAATCTCTCAGCCAGTTGTTTGGTCAGGAATGCATATCAGTTGTTTCAAATGAATAAAAATGTATGCACATCTGCTTTTATGTCTGCTGCCTAATGGAGAGATCACTTATGTGGATAAGATGCCTTGCTCTCCAGGTGACTCCACTACCCTGGAGAAATGTCAAGCACTCTCTGACCTAGGGGTCTGCAGCTGACATCCACTGCAGAGGTAAACACATGGGTTAGAAAACAATCTTATGACATCAGGTCCTATGACATCAACTCATATCCCTGGTCATTGAAGCCCATGGGAGAAAGCAATGTTGGGCAGATTGGTTCCAGCACAGTGTCAATGAGTTATTTGTTTGAACACCTTTAGAAATGATCTCAGTAGAATGTATCAAATGATGGATGGTTAGATGTGAAGTTAAAGAATTGAAACGACCCATGACAATCACAGATCATGTGGACACACTGTGTGTTCTATTCCCAAGAGCAAGTAAGAGAACCTCACTCTTATGTTTACGGCATCCACCATTCATAGAGCATGAGCAGTATGGCCAATGCTACATCAGTCACAGAGACCAAATAACCAACCAGTATCCCTGCTCTCTCCATTGTATGATGCTCCAATAATCAGGCCAAATCTACAAATTCCTTGTCTTATACTGTGTCCAGAAATGCCCAGACCATCATTATCCATGAGAAACAAAGTTGAGTATTTGGTTATAAACATGAACCTTCTCTGAAGTCAGTTCCTTCTGATGACTATTTCTTCAACTTATCTTATTATCTATTCATTTCTGCTTATCTTAGAACCCAGTAGTGACTCCAAAGCAGCACTGTGTTCAGTAGCTTAGAACCCATTAGTAACTGGGATAAAGCCTGTGTTCAATGTGTAAGCTGTTCTTATCCCATTGTCATGCTCATATATTTTTGGCTGCATTCTAGAATATGTATTGCCAGTGGGAGAGCTCATTGATGAGTGTGGACTGAGGAAACACCTTTAGATGATGTGGACTACAGAGCAAGCAGCACAAATATAGAGCAATTACTTGGTGTGGAGGATGTAGATGTTATTTAGTACTGGAGATGAGGTACACAGGGCTGGTATTCTCTGGATCTTGTGGAATATTTAAAAATCAACATTTAACACATGCATGGCCCCCTGTTCTGTGATGAGCTGCCTAAGACTGTGTAAGATGTGGATATAGACAGATGTGATGGGAGTAGATGTTCATATGAAAATGAGAAATTTCATGTTTCAAAACTGAATCTGTATTGATGACAGCAATCAGGATTAATGCTTTCTTTCTACTAATTATTGTTAGTTTTAAATTAGTGCATAACATAATGGGATTTAGTGTGGCGTTTTCATAGGTGTGTACCAGTGTACTTTACTGGTGATTGCTCCTTTATTACCCACATTTGTCACTCATTTTACTATTGATTTTCTTACTCAGCACAAGTAGCTGCCTTCTGAGTTCATGTCATATGTGTGTATATGTGTTTCATATGATAGAATATGTGGTAAATTTGCACAATGGAGTGTTACTCTGCTCTTTAAAAAATGACATCATCAGCTGGGCAATGGTGGTGCATGACTTTAATCCCAGGACTCAAGAGGAAGAAGCAGAGGGATCTCTGTGAGTTCATGACAGCTAGGTCTACAGAGCAAGTTTCAGGACAATCAGAGATACAGAGAAAGACCCTGTCTCAAAAACAAAACAAAAAAAATGGCATCATGAAATTTACAGGCAAACGGATAGAACTAGAAAAAAGAAACATCTTGAGTGAGGTAACCTAGGCCCAGTACAATAAATATGGTACGTATTCACTTATGGGTGGGTATTAGCCATTAAATAAATGATAACCTACTTGTAATCCATAGACCCAGAAAGGTTAGGTATAGAATAAAAGGTTCTGGGAGAATGCATGAATCTTTCAGGGAGACAAATAGAATAGATATGGGGATGGTGGGACAGGAATAGGGTATCAGGTGGGCAGGGTGGAGAGAAATTGGGTTGAGGAAGGGAATCTGGGGAGAGACAGCTGATTGAGGAGCAGTTGATGGATGGTATAGAAACCTAGTGCATTGAAGACTTTCTAAAATACATAAAGGGGATCCTCATGAGGTCTCATAATAATGGGGGAGACTGAGTCCATACTGGCTTGGCTATATCTTGTTACTAAAGAAGGTAACAATAATCTTTTTTAATATTTACTTTATTGGGGATGTGGCATTGAATTTCCAATATCCCCTAGGTATGCTGAAAGTCATATAGACCTGCTCAGCTCATCATTCACTCTTTAGATTAGTTAAAAAAAATTTGGACGTTCTAACCATTATAGTTTCATCCAGTTGAAATAACAATAATTTTATTTTTCCCTTCACAATCAAATTTTCTTTTCATTGCCTAATTAAACTAGAGTGTTGTGTAAAAATGAAGATAATGGGAATTCAGTTTCTTTTCCCAGTTATGCCAAGTTGTTTTTGTTGTTAACATTTGATCATTTAGCATGACAATTTTTCTGGTAGGTGTTTTATGAAAGACTAAGAAATCACACTCTTATATGGTATGAATTTTTATTATTTTATAATTTGTGTGTATATGTGTGTGTTTGCATGCATGCACACATTTGTGTCTAAGTACAGATATTTAAAGTGTGGGTGTGGAAGTCAGAGGGTAGTTCTCAGAATCTATTCTCTCCTGTCACTGTGGGATCCTGGGTTGGTCTCAGAGCCTCAGGTCTATCTGTGTCTCTTGCCACTGAGACAACTTGCTGGCCTTGGTATAAGATTTTAGTACATCTGCTGTTGTTGCTAAGAATTGAAGTTGATCAGGTAAGATGGCAGTTAGAAGCCATGCTAGAACCACCAATTGATTATAGTTGGGGAAACAAAGGGAACAGGAACATTTCATCACTCATCAGCTGCTTCTCCAGTCCCTAGGATATAATTACTCAATATCCCAGTATCCATGGTTTCAGTACTCGTTGCCAACAATAGTTTGAAAATATTTAATGGAAAAATTCCAGATATAAGTCATTCATAAGTTCTAAGTTAGTGTCATTTTAAGTAGCATGATAAAATACTGTGTCTTTTCATTCTTTCTTACTTGAGACATGAATAACTTTGTCCAAAGTGTTCATATTGGAAATGATACCCACTAATTAGCATCTTGGCTATCAGTCTGACAGTCATGGCATCTGAATGCTTGTGTTCATGTAACACTTATTTAAAGTTTTTATTTGAGAAAAATCAGGGTGGCTGGACATTTCCATGTCTTTTCATCTAGTCCTCAAGTTCTTTATGTGGTTATATTTGTAGATTTTCTGTTCTGAGAATTCTAATTCCTCTCATAAAGGAAAGTATTTAAAGCTACATAATATTTATATTAGGATTTTTACTGAGAAATTAAGGAAACCAAGGTCTCCATTTCACATTTAATTTAATTATTTTTTCTTTTTTCCATTTTTTTATTAAGAAATTTTCTACTCACCCGACATACCACCCACAGATCCCACCTCCTCCCTCTTTCCACCCCCACAGCCTTCTCTCCCCAGCCACACTCATCTCCACATCTTGAAATCAAGTTCTCCCATGGGAAGTCAGCAGAGCCTGGAATACCAACCCAGGCAGGTCCAAGCCCCTCCCTGCTGCACCAAGGCTGAGCAAGGTTCCACACCACAGGCACCGAGATCCCAAAAGCCTGCCTATGAACCAGGGATGGATCCTGATCTCTCCCACCCCCACCCCACCCCATGTGTCCCCAAACAGTTCGAGCTAAACAACTGTCTCCCATATCTAGAGGGCCTAGGCAGTCCCATGGGGGCTCTACAGCCATTATTCCACAGTTCATGGGTCTCCCACTAGTGTGGCATGTCATCTCTTCATGTCTTCCCATCATGATCTCAATGTCCTCTGCCCTCGGAATCCCTCCTTTCTCCCATGACTGGATTCTCAGAGATCAGCCTGGCCCTGGGTTGTGGATCCCTGCATCTGCCTCCATCAGTCACTGGATAAAGGCTCTATGATGACAGCTATGGTATTCACTAGACCCGTCATCAGAGTGGACCAGTCCAGGCACCCCCTCATCATTGCCAGTAGTCCAACGTGGGATCATCCCTGTGGATTCCTGAGGGCTTCCCTAGGACCCTGCTTCTTCCCACTCCCATGATGTAGGGCAAGAGATGGCCAGACTGCAGTCCACAGCTTCGGAGAGGCTAGCTGACAGGGAGGGACACATAGATAGCCCAGCAAAGGAGAAGTGGATGGGATCTGCATTGAATGGGCTGGGGTTGGAGGGAGTGGTGGAGGGCATGGAATGGGGGCTGTGAACACAGGGAAATGGGAGGGTATTGTTGGAGCGAGGACGGAGTGTGAGGTCAGGGAAGGAGATACTGTGATGACATGAAACTTTAAAGGAGTTCATGAATGAGAAAACTGTTACTGACAGAAATGAACCCTATAATTAAAAATTAGTAACCAGAATCTATACCTTATATAAAATTCAAAACATAGATGATTAGACTCACCTTTTATTGAAAATACAAAATTACTGATTGTGTTCTATTAGAATTGAAGTTTAAATTTTTCTCCAGATGAACTTATCTTTCTATTTCATAATGTTATTTTGTGTGCTGTGGTGTTCTGTGGGTTTTGCTGTGTTGCATATGTCTATACACTTTATTGAGGTTCAATTTTATATAATACTTTGATTACACTTTGAGTATATAATCCCTCATATTTCCATCATACCCACCACCAAGTCCTCCCAGATGCAGCCCTTGCTCCCCGACCCCAGCATTTTATCCTCCATATTTTATGTAAGCCACTGTTCTCTATGTGTTGCCCATATACTACTGGCTATGAGGTCATTTAATACAGCATGGTTGATCTAGCAGGTGCCATACCTTTATTAAAACCTGATTCTCTTTCTTCTGGAGGTTCAGTAGCTTCTCGGTTAGCCATGGGGATTAAGGAGCCACTCCCATCTCCATTCTTGGTTAAATGGATTGTTCATCTACAGGATTTGTTCTGGCAAACACACTTTGTATTAATTCATGAGTATAGCAGTCCTATTTTGTACAGAAGACACTGTTTTGATCAGGTGATCCCTTACCTCTGATTCTTGAAAACCTGTTCTTGTCTTCCTTCATGGTGGTCCCTGAGCCTACGTCAGTGGGTTGATATATATTTCCAAATGTGGATGATCATTCTACTGTCACTCACTCTCCGCACTCTGATGACTTCTGGGTATCTGTGTTAATGACTCTCCACTGAACAAATGTGCTTCGCTAATTGTGTCTAGAGTTGCACTAACCAGGGGATATGGAGATGAATTTAGAGGACTGTTTGATACCATGTTCACTTAGATAATTAATAGGAGTGATTTGCCTTTGGAGATCTTGGCCAGATTGTATCATCAGGCATGCATATCTGGCTTCTGAGCACACCTTGAATCCAATAAGAAAGTAGTTGGTTACCAACATAACATTTGTGCCACTACTACAGATAAGGCATATCCTGCCTTGCCAGTTGTTACCATATCTAGCCTATAGAGGGCTACTTTCATTTCTATCTTGATGAGTTTGATTTTAATTCATCATTATATAAATTTAAATTTTCTAATAAAAGAATAAAATCAAATGCTAAAAAATCCACAACCCCTCAACTATGTGTGAGCATCATGAAACAATCACCTTTCTATGCTAAAAGTACTTATTTTCTTGATCTCTTTAAAGCCTTATATATATAACCACAGTTACTATTCATTCATGTATGTAACAAGCATGTTATGTCTAGGAGATAGTCACATTTGTCTTCTCAAACTGATAAATGAATTTGGTTTTAGGATACGTATGACTGAACATAACACATATTAAGGAGTTCTGAGAGCTAAAGTTAAACAGCTAATTTCAGACTCCAAAGAGGAATGCAACAACAACAAACACCCCATATTGTATTGAAGGAATTGTATAAGGCATGTCATTCTTTTTTTTTTTTTTTTTTTTTAATTTCTCTGTGTAGCTTTGCGCCTTTCCTGGAGCTCACTTGGTAACCAGGCTGGCCTCGAACTCACAGAGATCCGCCTGGCTCTGCCTCCCGAGTGCTGGGATTAAAGGCGTGCGCCACCACGCCCGGCAAGGCATGTCATTCTTAAAATCAGTCTTTCATGAACTCACCCATTTATTTACTGATTTTTTTCCAGTATGATTGTAACACAATTAAAAATTTGTATCTTCTTACAAAAATGGATAGGCCACATGATCCTGGAACATTGAGGATAAAACGGCTTGACTGTGTCTTTTATCCTCTGAAATGGATGGAGAAAGAATTGTCTCTTGGAATCAACTACAGACAACTTTAGACACACTTGCATTGTTGTTACAACACTTTATTCTTTATCTAAGCCATGACATAGGCTGTAATTTATTAAAGAAACCAAATAATGTGAAGCCCATCCACAGTTAACCTATTCTTATTTGATTACTTCAAAAAACAACCAATTTCTAAAGAATTATAGGGTATATGGGCGGAGGAGGCTGGAGCGCGGCGGCGGCGGCGGTGGTGGAGCGCCCGGGCATCGCCAAGGCACCGCAGCCGGACGGTTAGGGGCGCGCATCGGAGCCCCCGGCCCCGGGCAGGGCAAGGGGCTGAAGCGAGCGCCAGGCCGCGGAGGGATGGTGAGAGCCCGGCGCGGGGCGAGCCGCGCCTGAGCAGGCGAGGGCTGCGGGCGGACGCTCCCGGCGCCCCGTGCCCGCCGGCCGCTGGAACGCCCGGAGCCGCTCGCCCAGGTCCAGCCCGGACGCCCCTCAGCCTCCACGTTGGGCTGGATTCCTCGGCTGCCGCGGCGCTGGCCGGCTCCCTCCGGGAGGGAGCGGGACAACCTTGACGGGCTTTTTGTCTGGTGCCCTGGCAGCTCTTCGCGTCCTCCTCCTCCAGATGCCTTTCTTCTGCCCCTCCTCTCCGGTGCAGACACTGCCAGCGCTGGCTGAGGCTCTGCGCGGGATTTGAGCTGGTTTCCCCTGGGGGGTTTTGAGGCGGGAGAGTCCTTACCCCTCTTCGATGGGATTTTCCTCCGCTGCCGAAATGGACTTTCATTGATTTCGTCCTACTTCTACGTTTAGTGACCAATTCCCTAGGCGTATTTGTGGTACTTCCCCTTTCCCCCCTCCCGAATATATAATCTGTAAAATGGAGAACGAAATCTTTACTCTCCTTCTGGAGCAGTTCATGACCAGCCCCTTGGTCACTTGGGTTAAAACGTTTGGACCTCCGGCTGCAGGAAATGGGACCAACCTGGATGAATATGTGGCCTTGGTGGATGGGGTATTCTTGAACCAGGTCATGCTCCAAATTAATCCTAAATCAGAGAGTCAGAGAGTAAATAAAAAAGTCAACAATGATGCTTCACTTAGAATTCATAACCTCTCCATTTTGGTGAAACAGATAAAGTTTTATTATCAGGAGACTTTGCAGCAGTTGATTATGATGTCATTGCCAAATGTCTTAATCATTGGCAAAAATCCCTTTTCTGAACAAGGCACAGAAGAAGTTAAAAAGTTGCTTTTACTCTTACTGGGTTGTGCAGTTCAGTGTCAGAAAAAGGAAGAATTTATTGAACGAATTCAAGGTTTAGATTTTGATACAAAAGCAGCAGTTGCCGCACATATTCAAGAGGTAACTCATAATCAGGAAAATGTATTTGATCTGCAATGGATGGAGGTGACAGATATGTCTCAGGAAGATATAGAACCACTCTTGAAGAATATGGTATCACATCTAAAAAGACTGATAGATGAGAGAGACGAACATTCAGAGACTATCGTAGAGCTATCTGAAGAGCGAGATGGTCTTCATTTTCTACCACATGCCTCTTCGTCTGCACAGTTACCCTGTGGTTCTCCTGGCATGAAGCGAACAGAAAGTCGACAGCACCTCTCAGTGGAACTGGCTGATGCTAAGGCCAAGAACCGAAGACTGAGGCAGGAATTGGAAGAAAAGACTGAGCAGTTATTGGACTGTAAACAAGAACTTGAACAAATAGAAATAGAATTGAAGAGGCTACAACAAGAGAACATGAATTTGCTGTCAGATGCTCGATCTGCTCGAATGTACCGAGATGAATTGGATGCACTTCGAGAGAAAGCAGTCCGAGTGGATAAGCTTGAAAGTGAACTCAGCAGATACAAAGAGAGACTTCATGACATTGAATTTTATAAGGCAAGAGTTGAGGAATTAAAAGAAGATAATCAAGTTTTATTAGAAACAAAAACCATGTTGGAAGACCAACTAGAAGGAACTCGAGCTCGTTCTGACAAATTACATGAACTAGAAAAAGAGAATTTACAACTAAAGGCTAAATTGCATGATATGGAAATGGAACGAGATATGGATAGAAAGAAGATAGAAGAATTAATGGAAGAAAATATGACTTTGGAAATGGCACAGAAACAAAGTATGGATGAGTCATTACATCTTGGCTGGGAACTAGAACAAATATCCAGAACTAGTGAACTTGCTGAAGCACCACAGAAATCCTTGGGCCATGAAGTAAATGAGTTGACATCCAGTAAGTTATTAAAGTTGGAGATGGAAAGCCAAAGTTTGACAAAAACTGTAGAAGAGCTTCGGAGTACTATGGGCTCTGCAGAAGGCAGCACTTCCAAAATCCTAAAAATTGAAAAAGAAAACCAGAGACTGAATAAAAAGGTTGAAATTCTTGAAAATGAAATTATTCAAGAAAAGCGAAGTCTTCAGAATTGTCAAAATTTAAGCAAAGATCTAATGAAAGAAAAAGCTCAGCTTGAAAAAACAATTGAAACACTCAGAGAGAATTCAGAGAGGCAGATTAAAATATTGGAGCAGGAAAATGAACATCTGAATCAAACTGTATCTTCCATACGACAACGCTTCCAGATTAGTGCTGAGGCAAGGGTGAAAGACATTGAAAAAGAAAATAAAATTCTCCATGAATCTATCAAAGAAACAAGTGGAAAACTAAGCAAGGTTGAATTTGAAAAAAGACAAATGAAAAAAGAATTGGAGCATTATAAAGAGAAAGGAGAGCGAGCAGAAGAACTGGAAAATGAGTTGCATCATCTTGGAAAAGAAAATGAATTGTTACAGAAGAAGATAACTAATTTAAAGATTACTTGTGAAAAAGTCGAGGCATTAGAACAAGAAAATTCTGAGCTAGAAAGAGAAAATAGAAAGTTTAAAAAAACTTTGGATAGCTTTAAAAACCTTACTTTTCAGTTAGAATCCCTAGAAAAGGAGAATTCCCAACTTGATGAGGAAAACTTAGAGCTGCGAAGGAGTGTGGAGTCTCTGAAGTGTGCGGGCGTGAAAATGGCGCAGCTGCAGCTGGAGAACAAGGAGCTGGAGAGTGAGAAGGAGCAGCTCAAGAAGGGCCTGGAGCTCATGAAAGCCTCTTTCAAGAAGACAGAGCGCTTGGAAGTGAGCTACCAGGGGCTCGACACAGAAAACCACAGGCTGCAGAAAGCTCTAGAAAATAGCAATAAAAAAAATCCAACAGTTAGAGAGTGAGCTACAAGACTTAGAGATGGAAAATCAAACATTACAAAAAAACCTGGAAGAACTGAAAATTTCTAGCAAAAGACTTGAACAATTAGAAAAAGAAAATAAATCATTAGAACAGGAGACTTCTCAACTAGAAAAGGACAAGAAACAATTGGAGAAGGAAAATAAGAGACTCCGACAACAAGCAGAGATAAAAGATACCACACTAGAAGAAAATAATGTGAAAATTGGAAATTTGGAAAAAGAAAACAAAACTCTATTTAAAGAAATTAATATATATAAAGAGTCCTGTGTTCGTTTTTTTCAGGAACTCATTTACTATTAAGGTTGCCATTTATTACTAAGAATTTTTCTGTTTTTGTCCTTTATACTATTATATTAAACTTGATAACTATTATAGGTAATTTTGAAATATTTGTATGTGTTTATTACCTTAAACATTTGAAAAAAGCACAAAAAGTAGATTTAGTTAAACCAGAGAAACTCCAGTTTTTTAGTAGTAGCAATTTTATATCACAGTTTTATTTTCTTATGAAGTCCAAAAAACACATTGCTACTCATTAAGACAAGTTCATTATTTAACATAAAATCCAGAATAATCTTTTGAAATAAAAAAAAAGCAATTTTTATTTTAACAGTATACTTCTTAAGCTCTTACTACCAACTCTGAAGAACTTTTTGGAATAATTACATATTCCATAATATGTGTTTAACAGTGTCATCAATAACCCAATAGCCATGACAAAAGTCTCTTTTCTTTGTCCCCCCTTCCTCTTTTTTTTTTTTTTTTTTTTGGTTTTTCGAGACAGGGTTTCTCTGTGTAGCTTTGCGCCTTTCCTGGAGCTCACTTGGTAGCCCAGGCTGGCCTCGAACTCACAGAGATCCGCCTGGCTCTGCCTCCCGAGTGCTGGGATTAAAGGCGTGCGCCACCAACGCCCGGCTCCCCCTTCCTCTTTTTATCTCCCCACTATCTCTGTAATAGGCCACTAGAAGGTTGTAATATAACCACCTTTGGAAAGACCATCAATAAAAAAGACACAAAATGTTTAGTTGACCAGAAATTTAAAGTTAGAGAACTTGGATTTATTTAATTCAGTGTTGCCATAATGTAGGCTTTGCCAGAAAATAATGCTGTAAATTAAATCACTTTAAAACCCTTGAATGAAAGGTGCTATATATATGTAAATACAAAGGATTCTTACTGAAACACAAATGTTGCACAATAGAAATACTAAAAATTTATTCTCTAGACTTTGAAATCTCTCTGCATCATGACCCCTTGGATTCAAGTATCATTTGGTAAATGGGTATCATGGCAGTCTAGAGACATTTGCATGTAAGAATATGTAAATTCACTTTTGATTGAGAAGGTGAGAGTAAGTGTAGAATTATGTTTTAGCTAAAAATAGTAAGTGGGTAAGTTAGATTTATATTACTAGCATCCAATTTGCACAATTAGCACACATCCCAGGACAGTTAATGAGTGTGAGGCGACCTAATGAGTGTGAGTGAGAATGCAGTTTGACCTCTCTACTGACATCCTAAAACAGAGCCTGCCAAGTTAACAGCACTTCCACTTCAACTGAAAACCTGCAGTGGATTAAAGTGCAGTAGGCTGACCCTGAGAAGAAAAAAAAAAGAGAGAGAGAAAGAGAAACCAAGGGAATACAATGAGACTATGAAAATATTCATAATTATATTCATTACCTTCCTCATACTGTTTCAAGAAAGGACTAAACAATAACCAAGTAAATTTTTTTTCTTCAAAATCTACTAAGAAGCAGACTTCGTAGGAAGCTAAGCCAAATGGAAATGGACCAGAGCCGTTCTTGTAAACAGCCTTTAGTTATTTGGTCCTTTCTGTTCCGTAACCAGCCCCTAAACCTCTAAGAACACTTAAAAAATCAGACTACCAGCACCAGCCCAGAACTCTAATAATATGCCTCCTGGCTGGCTATGGCAATGTTTTGATCCACGTTTTTTTGAGTTGGTGGTTACCAAAGAGTTCACAGGACAGGTTCATGTGTAGCACCTTTCATGCAAGGCATGTTAAAAGCCTATTTAAAAATCACTGTGTGTATTATAGAATTGTAGCCACCTCACAAATGGAGTACTACAGCCTTTACTGTCTTTAACAGTTTATGTCAGGAAGTGAAATCAATACTGTACCAAATCTGGAATTATAATGGGGAATTATGTGTTCTAAATTACTTTTGTACTTTAAGTTACTTTTTAGGAGAAAGGTGAATTGTTTTCTTCACAGCTATTTGTCCTGAGATGTATTTTTTCTTTAAGTCTTGAATATGAATACTACAAAAAGAGCCCATTTTATAATATAAACCTTGATGTACACATTGAGCTATTTGGTCAGTGAAAATGCCTTAAGAGGAATGCTTAATGGATAATGTTGCACTTGTAACATCCTTTGACAAAATCTGATTTTAAATTGTTGTTTTTGTATCTACTAGTTTTTCAGTGTTTGCCATTGTACTCACAACTGTTATTAAATACCAAATCAAATAAAAAGCTGTAACATTTCCTTTAAAATTAATGCTAATAAGGGAGGTAGAGTTGAATGGCAAAACAATTTTACTTAGTGGTGCCTAATATGAACCACAAGATCCCATGCATGACAGGATGCCATTGTTTGAGTTGTCTTATCGTCACTTTCTTTTTTTTAAAATTTTTTTACCTTTGATTCTCCATCAAAATATATATAAAAGAAAAAAAAAGAATTACAGGGTATCAGAGATTAGATTGTTATTAAAACCTGTGGTGAGACACAATAATCTCCCTCAAATAGAGGAAACTGGATGCAAGGTGATATTTAGTTAAAGCTGAGTTGTTTTCAGAATAGGAACTCTCTCACCACCTGTGCTCAATAATCTACAGAGAAGTTGCTGTAGTGTTCCCTAGGGGAGGAATATCATCTGCATTTTATTTTATTGTTCTGCAAAAGAGCCAAAGTAAATTACGATCACATCATGGAAAAAACCCACAGACACCCTGATCTCACATGGCAAAAAGCATGAAGCAACAACACTGAAGTCAGGAAGAGGACAGAAATGCCCACTATCCCCACTCCTTTACAAAACTATGGTTGGAGTACTGCCTGGAGCAATAAGGGAAGAGAAGAAAGACAAAGAGGGCACAGAGAGAAAAAGAAGTTAAACTATCCATGTTTGTGAATGACATGATGCTGTACATTAGAGATACCAAAAGTTCTACAGGAATAATCTAGAAATGATCAACTGATTCAGCAATTTGTGCAGATAGAGAATCAACTTGCTGAGATAAATATCTTGTCTATGCATCAATAACAAATGCACAGAGAAGAAATCGTAAACATACTTCCATTCACAAGAGTCTCACAATCTATCTAGTAATAAATCTAACCAAACTATTCAAGAAAGAGACAGAAACACAATAAAAAACAGACATTCCATGCTCATGGGCTGGTAAAATTAACATTGTAAAAATCACTGTTTTACCAAAAACAATTTTGTCACTGCAATCCCAGTAAAAATCCCCAACCCCTTATCCACAGAAACAGAAAAATATTATCCTAAAATTCTCATGGACCCCAGAAAAAGGACCCCAGACAGTCCAAATAATTCAGAAGAAAGAAAAATATTGGTGTATTATTTTCTAGCTCTTATGATAAATTACAGAGCCATAGTAATAAAAACATTATTCACTGGCAGGAAAACAGACATATTGGACAAAGATGTCACAAACAGATGCTGCAGAAAAAAACAAAACATCTTCCACTAATAGCGCTGAGAAAACTGGATGTCCATATGCAGAAGAATGACATTAGACTAGTGTCTGTCACCTTACATAAAAACAAACTCCAAATTGATTAGAGACCTAAACCTGAAACTTCTAGAAGGATGCATGGACAGTAGCCTATATGATATTCATACAGGAAAGGATTTTCTGAAAGGCCTCCATTAGCACAGGAATAATAGCCAACAATTACAAGTGAGATGTCATGAAACTTAAGCTTCTGCATGGCTAAAGGAACAATTCACCAGATGAAAAGGATTCCCACAGGTGTGTATATTTTTAATATCTGTGGATATTTAGAAGTGTGTCATTTTCCTGATTTCTTTCTCAGTCCATTTGTCCTTGTATACAGGATGGCTACTAAATTTTTTGAGTTAGTCTTGTATCCAGCAACATGGCTGAAGGGGTTTATCAGGTGTAATAGTTCTCTGATAGAATTTTTGGTGTCACTTATGTGTATTATCGAATCATTTTCAAATACTGATACATTGAATTCTGCCTTTCCAATTTATATCTACTTAATCTCATTCACTTGTCTTAGTGATACAGCTAGAACTTCAAGTACTATATTGAATAGAAATAGAGAGAGTACACTGCCTTTCTTGTTTCCGATTTTAGTGGAACTGCTTTAAATTACTCTCTATTTAACTTGATATTGGCTATTTGCTTGCTATAATTTGACTTTATTATGTTGATGTATGTTCCTGGTATCCCGACTCTCTTCAGTCTGCTTAGTTTTTAGTTACATTTTCATGGAAGCTTTTTTCCATCCTTTAATGCTAATTTGGGGGCTATCATTAGTTATGAATTGTGTTTCTGGGAGACTGCTAAAATCTGGATATTGCTTTCTAGTTCAACCTCTTTACCTTTTCTCATAAGTAATATTATGAGACCACATATATTAGAAATTACTATTGAATGGTATATATTAATTCCTGGAATTTTGTTTGGTTTTTTAAGATGTATCATTAAAGGTTTATTATTCAGACTTATTTTCCAGTATCAATATCTGGAATTGTTTATTTTTTCACTCTGTCAACTTAAATAAGTCTATCTTTAGCTTCAGACCTAACTTTTCCTTCATTTGCCTTTTGCAAAATGGGTCTAGTGGTCATAATTTTCTTCAACCACTTTTTATCATGAAAAGTTTACCTTTCTCTATTATTATGATTGATAGTTTGCTGGGTATAGTAGTCTGGGGGAGCGTTGGTGATTTCCCATAGCTTGTGAAATATCAGCCCAATCTACTCTGGTTTTCTAGTATCTCCTGAAAGAATCTGTTGCTATTCTGATGGGTTCCTCTTTTGAATACAACTTGATCATTTTCATTTGTAGCTTTCCATATTCTTTCTTGGTTCTGTATATTAACTGTCACTATTGTTTTACAACATAGGAAGTTTCTTTTGTGGAGCTTTATATTTGGAGTTCTGCAAAACCAAACAGACTTAACATATATCTATAGAACATTCCAACCAAAAACTAAAAAATATGCATTCATCTCTGTAGCCCATTAAATTTTCTCTAAAATAGACAACATATTAGCATAAAAGCAAGTCTCTAATATACAGGACAACTTAAAGCTCATTGTGCATGCTGTCAGAGTGTATTATTAAATCAGGATATAAACAACTAAAAATGGAACACAAAATCATGGGTGCTAAGTTACACAAAACTGAATCATTACTAACTGAAGGAAGAAATCTAGAAGGACATTGACATTCCTAAATAGAATGGAATGAAATCATAACATATCAAATCCTGTGAAACACAAGGGCAGCTGTCACAAGAGGAAAGTTTATGGAACTGTGAATCCATGTCAAAAAGAAATGAAAAATTCAATAGAAAGAAGGAATGAAGCCAATACTAAGATTAATAGCATGTTAGTCAATCAACAAAAGAAAAAAGAGAATTCAAATTAATAAAATTAGAGAAGGAAGGGGAGAGATTACAACAGACATTGAGGATATTCAGATGATCGTAAGAATATGCTACAAAACACATATATTCCTCAAAATTGGAAAAAAATACATGAATTTCAAGATATAAAAAAGTACAAATGAAGTTACAGTTGAAGTTAATAGTTCGAATAGACATATAACATCCAGTGAAATTAAAACATTAACTAAAAATATCCCAATTTTAAATAAAATTTTAAAGTTGAATGGAGTCAGTGCACAATTCTACCAGTCCTTCAAAGAAGAGCTAACATTAATATTTCTCAAACTATTGCACAAAATAGAAAAAGAAAGAACATTTACATTTTGAACATGATATTACCCTGATTTCAAAAACAACAAACACCCTACTATAAAATGAAGATAAATTAGTGGACAACCATTTATGAACATAAAAACAAATAAAATGCTTGAAAACTGAACTGAATAACACACAAAAATCATAATACACCATGATCATGTTGGCCTTATCCAATAGATGCAGGAATGGTTCAACACCTCTAAATCAATGAATGTAATCCACCATTAAACACACTAAATGACAGGGAAAAATGAATCATCTGGTTACATGGAGTAAGGCCTCTAAGAAAAATCCAACACCACTTCATGATGATAGTCAAGGAGAAAATAGGTACAAATAAAATAAAGTCTGTTTTCTTATCAAATGAGTTTAAGGTGTTATTCATCTCCTCTTCTACAGAAACCAGCAACATGAAGAAAATAATATTGCATTTATATGAATCACTAAAAGCATGTCAACAGGGAATGAACTTTGGCACACAAATCAAAGAACTATGTATAAAATACAAACTTAATAAAAAAAGTCTTTCAAATATTATATTTTTATGAAATGTCATAATATTCTTCCATATGTGTGGAAATTTCGTGCTACAGAGTGCAACTTATTTTCCTCACTAGTGACTAATATTAACAGAATGAGTAGATATATCAGAAGGAAACATGATTGCAGTGCAATATAAGGACTGAGTTGGGTAGACAGGCCCGGCGGCGGAGACAAGCAGACACAGGTAGGCCTGTGGTGGTGGCCGGCAGAAGTAGACAGGCCCAGTGGCGGAAGCCGACAGGGACATTCAGGCCCATTGGCAGCTGGCAGAAGACATACAGGCCCAGCGGCAGCCCAGAGTAGACAGGCCCTGCGGTGGAGACAAGCAGACACAGGTAGGCCTGTGGTGGCAGGACCGCAGAGGCAGACAGACCCAGTGGCAGCTGACAGGGACATAAAGGCTTGGCAGCAGACCACTGAGGTAGACAGGCCTGGCGACAGAGACAAGCAGACGCAGCTTGGAACAGGGATGCCTCTAACCCCAACACCCGGGGAAGAAGCTATCTCCGTGGGATGGAACCAGAACGAATCTGAACACTCCATCTGAGGACAACCCAGGGCCCAACTGCTGATACTGTGAAACCCAACAACTTGGAGATGTTGGTGAGACTACCCCACTCAACTGAAACCCATCTGGGAGAGGATTCAGATGCCTACAGTTGGAAGTCTGAAGAAACAAGATCAGCTGAGGAGTTGACGAATGAACAAATTGTGACCTGGGAACACAGAAGAAGGCACTCTCCAGCCACCAAAACAGATCACCAGAATCATAAGTATATACTTCACTGACTGAGATCAGCTGCCCCTGAAGAAATAGCCCAATAGCACCAATGTAACCAAGAACTCCTACTAAACCAAGACTAAAAATTAGAACAAGAGAGGCACTCTCAGACACAGACACCACCTGCTCCGCACAGAGGAAGAGATGAGTAGACACCAGTGCAAAAATACAGGCAACAACATAAAGACCTATATGGCAACATCAGAACTTAGTGATTCTACACCTGCAAGACCTAAACATACCAAGACAGAAGAAACAGAAGAAATCAACCCTAAACATGACTTTAAGAAGATGATAGAGGCCCTTAGAGAAGAACTAAAACATTCCCTCAAAGAGGAAATAAAAACTTTCCTTAAAGAGGAAATGGAAAACTCCATTAAAGAGGAAATAAAAACCTCCCTAAAAGAAATGGAAGAAAAAATGAACAAAAATGGGAAGAAATCAAATAAAGCCAAGAAAAAGCAATTAAACAGATGAAACATTCCAAGATCTGAAAAATGAATTTGAGACAATAAAGAAAACACATGCTGTGGGAATGCTGGAAATAGAAATCCTGACTAAACGAACAGGAACTACAGAAACAAGCATAACCAACTGATTGCAAGAGATGGAACAGAGAATCTCTGACACTGAAGACACAATAGAGAAAATAGATTCGTCAGTCAAAGAAAACACTAAAGACAAAAACGTCGTAACACAAAATGTCCAGGAAATTTGGGACACCATGAAAAGACCAAACCTAAGAATAATAGGGATAGAAGAAGGAGAAGAATACCAACTCAAAGGCACAGAAAATATATTCAACAAAATCATAGAAGAAAATTTCCTAAACTAAAGAAAGAAATACCTGTGAAGATACAAGAAGCTTACAGAACACCGAATAAGCTGGATCCAAAAAAAAGTCCCCTTGCCACATAATAATCAAAACACTAAACACACAGAACAAAGAAAAAATATTAAGAGCCACAAAGGAAAAAGACCAAGTAACATATAAAGGCAAACCCATCAGAATAACACCAGACTACTCAATAGAGACTATGAAAGCTAGAAGATCATGGACAAATCTCATGCAGACACTTAGAGACCATGGATGCCAACCCAGACTATTATACCCAGCAAAACTCTCAATCACCATAGGCGGAGTAAACAAAATATTCCTGGATAAATCCAGATTTAATCAATACCTGTCCACAAACTCATCCCTACCGAAAGCACTAGAAGGGAAAATCCAACCCAAAGAAGCTAAACACATCCATGAAAAATCAAGCAATAGATAATCCTACATCAACATACACCACAGAGGACAACACAACACAGCCACAAAAAATAACAGGAATTAACAATCATTGGTCATTAATATCCATCAATATCAACGGTCTCAACTCACCTATAAAAAGACACAGGCTACCAGAATGGATAAGAAAACAGGACCCATCCATCTGCTGCATACAAGAAACACACCTTAACATTAAAGACAGACACTACCTCCGGGTAAAGGGCTGGGAAGAGGCTTTCCAAGCAAATGGACCAAAGAAACAAGCTGGTGTAGCTATCCTAATATCTAATAAAATAGACTTCAAACTAAAATCAATGAAAAGAGAACAGAATGGACATTACATATTTATCACGGGAAAAATCCACCAAGATGAAGTCTCGATTCTAAACATTTATGATCCAAATACAAAAGCACCCACATTCATAAAAAAACACTACTAAAGTTTAAAACGCACATCAAACCCCACACATTAGTAGTGGGAGATTTTAACACACCACTCTCACCAAAAGACAGATCTACCAGACTGAAACTTAACAAAGAAATAAAGGACCTATCAGATGTTATGACTCAAATGGACCTAATAGATATCTACAGAACATTCCATCCTAACACAAAAGAATATACCTTCTTCTCAGCACCCCATGGAACCTTCTCAAAAATTGACCACATGCTTGGACACAAAAGAAATCTCAACAGATACAAAAAATTGGAATAACCTCCTGTATCTTATCAGACCACCATGCCTTAAAGTTAGACCTCAACAACAACAAAAATTGTAGAAAACCCACAAACTCATGGAAACGGAATAATGCCCACCTGAAACATCAATGGGTCAAGGAAGAAAGAAAGAAAGAAATTAAAGATTTCCTAGAATTCAATGAAAATGAAAGTACAACATACCCAAACTTATGAGACACTATGAAAGCAGTGCTAAGAGGAAAATTCATAGCTCTAAATGCACACATAAAGAAGATGGAGCAATCCCATACCAATGAATTAACAGCACAACTGAAAGCTCTAGAACAAAAAGAAACAAACTCACCCAGGAGAAATAGATGCCAGATAATAATCAAATTGAGGGCTGAAATCAATGAAACAGAAAACAAGAGAACAATACAAAAAATCAATGAAACGAAGAGTTGGTTCTTTGAAAAAATCAACAAGATAGACAAACCCCTAGTGAAATTAACCAAAAGGCAAAGAGAGAGCACCCAAATTCACAAAATCAGAAATGAAAAGGGAGACATAACAACAGACAACGAGGAAATCCAGTGAATCATCAGATCATACTTCAAAAACCTGTACTCCACAAAAATGGAAAATCAGGAAGAAATGGACAATTTTCTGGATAAATACCACATACCAAAATTAAATCAAGACCAGATAAACCATTTAAATAGACCAATAACGCCTAAAGAAATAGAAACAGTCATCAAAAGTCTCCCAACCAAAAAAAGCCCAGGACCAGATGGTTTCAGTGCATAATTCTGCCAGACTTTCAAAGAAGAACTAATACCAATACTCTTCAAATTGTTCCACACAATAGAAACAGAAGGAACACTATCAAACACTTTTTATGAGGCTACAATTACCCTGATACCCCAAACCACACAAAGATGCAACAAAGAAAGAGAACTACAGACCAATCTCCCTCATGAACATTGATGCAAAAATAATCAACAAAATATTGGCAAACCAAATCCAAGAATACATGAAAACAATCATCCATCACGACCAGGTAGGATTCATCCCAGGGATGCAAGAATGGTTCAACATACGAAAATCAGTCAATGTAATACACCATATAAACAAACTGAAAGAAAAAAACCACATGATCATCTCCTTAGATGCTGAAAAAGCCTTTGACAAAATCCAACGCCCCTTCATGATAAAGGTCTTAGAAAGATCAGGAATACAAGGTACATTTCTAAACATAATAAAAGCAGTTTATAACAAGCCAACAGCAAACATCAAATTATATGGAGAGAAACTCAAAGCGATACCACTAAATTCAGGAACAAGACAAGACTGACCACTCTCCTCATATTTATTCAATATAGTACTAGAAGTTCTAGCTAGAGCAATACGACAACAAAAGTAGATCAAAGGGATACAAATTGGCAAGGAAGAAGTCAAACTTTCACTATTTGCAGATGATATGATAGTATACATAAGTGACCCCTAAAACTCTACCAGGGAACTCCTACAGCTGATAAACTCCTTCAGTAAAGTGGCAGGATACAAGATCAACTCAAAAAAATCAGTAGCCTTCCTATACACAAATGATAAAAGGGCTGAGAAAGAAGTCAGAGAAACATCACCCTTTACAATAGCCACAAATAATATAAAATACCTTGGGATAACACTAACTAAACAATTGAAGGACCTTTTTGATAAGAACTTTAAATCTCTAAAGAAAGAAATTGAAGAAGATATCAGAAAATGGAAGGATCTCCCATGCTCATGGATAGGTAGGATTAACATAGTGAAAATGGCAATCTTACCAAAAGCAATCTACAGATTCAATGCAATTCCCATCAAAATCCCAATACAATCTTTCACCGACTTGGAAAGAAAAATACTCAACTTCCTATGGAAAAACAAAAGACGTAGGATAGCTAAAAGAATCCTGTATGATAAAGCAACCTTTGGAGGCATCACCATCCCTGACCTCAAACTCTACTATAGAGCTATAGTAATAAAAACAGCTTGGTACTGGTATAAAAACCAACATGCGGACCAATGAAATCGAATTGAAGAACCTGACATTAATCCATGCACATATGAACACCTGGTTTTTGACAAAGGAGCCAAAACTATACAATGGAACAAAGAAAGTATCTTCAACAAATGGTGCTGGCATAACTGGATGACAATATGTAAAAGATTACAAATAGATCCATATCTGTCACCATGCACAAAACTCAACTCCAAGTGGATCAAAGACCTTAACATAAATCCAGTTACACTAAACCTAATAGAAAAGAAAATAGGAAACATTCTTGAATGCATTGGCACCGGAGACTATTTCCTAAATAAAACACCAACAGTACAGCCCCTGAGCACAACAATTAATAAATGGGACCCCTCGAAATTGAGAAGCTTTTGCAGGGAAAAAGACACAGTCAATAAGACAAAAAGACAGTCAACGGAATGGGAAAAGATCTTCGCCAACCCTACATCTGACAGAGGATTGATCTCCACAGTATACAAAGAACTCAAGAAACTAGACATCAAAATACTGAACAGTCCAATTAAAAAATAGGCTAAAGAGCTAAACAGAGAATTCACAAAACAAGAACTACAAATGGCTGAAAGACATTTAAAGAAATGTTCAACATCCTTAATCATCAGAGAAATGCAAATCAAAATGACCCTGAGATACCACCTTACCCTGTCAGAATGGCTACAATCAAAAACACCAATGACAGCCAATGTTGGAGAGGATGTGGAGCACAGGGAACACTCCTCCACTGTTGGTGGGAATGTAAACTTGTACAACCCCTGTGGAAATCAGTATGGCCGTTTCTCAGAAAATTAGGAATCAAACTACCTCAAGATCCAGCCATCCCACTCTTGTGCATATACCCAAGGAATGCTGATTGATACCATAAAGATACATGCTCAGCTATGTTCATAGCAGCACTATTTGTAATAGCCAGAACCTGGAAACAACCTAGATGCCCATCAACGGAAGAATGGATGGAAAAAATGTGGTACATATACACAATGGAGTACTACTCAACAGAGAAAAACAGTGAAAGCATGAAATTTGCAGGCAAATGAATGGAACTAGAAAAAATCATCCTGAGTGAGGTAACCCAAACCAAGAAATACAGTCATGGTATGTACTCACTCATAAGTGGATTCTAGATATAAAATAAAGAACAATCAGACCACAACCCATAGAACCATAGAGGCTATATATATAGCATGGAGGTCCCTAGGAAGACTGGCTTATAATAAATTTTGGTTTTACTCAATTATTGAAAAAAAATAGCCAAATGAATGGAAACACATGAACTATGAACCAAAGGCTGAGGGGCCCCCAGCTGGATCAGACACTCTGAATAGGTGAGACAGTTGATTGACTTGATCAGTTTGGGAGGCAACTAGGCAGTGGGACTGAGTCCTGTGCTCATTGCATGAGTTGGCTGTTTGAAACCTGGAGCTTATTCAGGGACTCTTGTCTCAGTCTGGGAGGAAGGGACTAGACCTGCCTGGACTGAGTCTACCAGGTTGATAGCAGTCCTCGGGGAGGATTTGCCCTGGAGGAGGTGGGAATGGGGGGTAGTACGGGGCGAAGGGAGGGGGTGGGAGGGGGGAGAATAGGGGAACCCGTGGCTGATATGTAAAACTGAATGGTATTGTAAAATAAAATAAAATAAAATAATAAAATAAAAAAAACATAAAATGTCCTGCCTACCCCTAAAGATGAGTGAATTGAGCTGTCTCTGGGTAGGAGGATGGCATAAAATTTTAGTAAAACCAAAAAATATATCAAAAACTCTTAAATTTGTGCTTTATTAAATTTGCCTGGAGATCAGAGGAAATAGCAAGCCATTTTAAGTAAACAAAGAAGTCAGGAAGTGGTAGCATACACCCTTAATCCTATCACTTAGAAGGCAGGATCTCTGTGTGTTCAAGGCCATACTAGGTAACAGAGCCAAGCGTGGTGACATGTGCCTTTAATCCCAGTACCAACCATAGAGACCCAGAGTTCTATACAGACAGACAGAAAGTGACAGAACTGTGTAGAAAGAGGAAGTGAGGTAGCTAGGCTAAAAGAGCCAATGAGAGGCCAGAACAGCAAGGCGTTAAAGGCATGGGTAGACAGGGAGTAACTTGCATTTGGAAGCTGTAGAGTTGGTGAGGTAATGCTGGCTGGTGGCTTTTCCTATTTCCCCAATCTAAGGCTTTCACCCCTAAAAAAAAAGAATATGTCTGGGAGGATCAGGATGCAAACAGAAATGGGACGAGCAGACAATGCAACATGAAAGATGAACATCAAAAGGTGATATGGGTCCTAGCATGAAAGCCAAGTAGGAGAAAAGGTGTAAAACTAGTATCTGAAGGGCTAAAGACCTAACACTAGAGTTAGTTAAATGGCATAAACACTTTCCTATAGAGAAACATATATGAAAGAAATCTCAATGGAATCATCAAAAAAACCAGGGAGCAAAAGCCCCAACAAAATATTTCTCACCAGCAGACAAAACTTCCAATTTAGGGAAAGGTTAATTGAGTTGTTATCAATATGGGCCCCCTGGAAATGCCCAAACAACCAAGGCTACTGCTAAAGATATTGGTTGCTCTCCACAAATTGATGGTAAAGCCCCATTGATAAAGACATTACTAGAGGACTCATTGAACAAGGAGAAGTTGAGCTAGTGCCTAATTAGAATCTTTGCTCCTATACACTAGTGTCATGTAACTGGAAGGCAGTTTGCAGGGAGATTGCATGGAGGTAAACACCAACCTAACTTATAGACCTCTCAATCTACAATGATGTCCTGCCTGCAAGATATACTGGTGCAAAATGGCTCAAAGATTGTGGGACTAAACAACCCATATCTTCACGAGTTGGAAACCAACATTTCTCAGATTGTCAAGAACTTGAAACAAGATAGGCCATGGAACCAGGGGGAAACCAAATACTATTGTTTTGCTAAAGACATGTAATAATAAAATGTCTCCTAAGGATATTCTGCAATATTCATAGATCATTGTGTCACTCAGTTATCATCAAAGATGTTCTCTCCAGCCATGGAACAATCTGACCCATCCAGCAGGCCAGGTTATTCGAGGGTCTCGAGAAGGGACCACCTAGGAATCAATGGGGGGTGAGAGGGAAAGGAGACCAAGCGCGTGAAGAAAGAGAGTCAGTCTGAGTTGCGTCAAGGTCTCGTTTATTGACTGGGTGTTAGAGCTTATAAACAGGGCTTCAGGTAGGGAGGGGGAGCAGGAGGAGTGAGGAGAGGACAAAGAAAATTCCTAAGGGAGGGTCAGCAGGAGATCGCTTTGGTCCCAGGCCCCTGAAGCTAGCTGATTTAGTACAGGCTCCAAGAAGTTTATTAATCCTACATTCCTAGGTTAGACTAAAAGCCTCCTATTTACATGAGGCTTGATAAATTGTGGAAGGTTACACAGGTTCAAGACACAGCTGTCCGGAGTCCTTCTCCAACAGTTCCCCCTCTTTTCTCAAAAATGGACCAAGTCCATGTGATCGGGGTTGCGGATGTCCGAGAGAGCCTCTGTCTTAGGCTATACAGGGGAACTCCCACGCATGGCAGGTGCCATGTTGAGCCGGTCTCAATGACCTCTGTACGCTGTTGTCTCCTGCGTGGGCCCTGTACTATTCCCGTCATTGAGTACTCTCTAGCAAGACCGTGGGGACGTTAGGGCTTTAGGACACTGAATCTGAGTCCTTGATGGGGCTCCTGGCTGGCCTCCTAGGAATCTACTCTGTGATAATGAATCAAGACATGTCGTGGTAAGGCCAAACCAATCTGATTTTGATAAACCCAGTCAACCGCTGAAAGGCCCAGGGACCAAAGGTAATGAGAAGGAGAAGGAAAATAATCAGGGGGCCAGGAGGGTGGGGATCAGGGTAGAAAGCCAAGGGGATTCTTTAAAGCTTCTATATAGAAGGGCAAACCCTGCTCCTAAGAGCAAGAGCCGCATCTTACTGCAGCCCATAATGGCTAATAAAGGAAAAACCCACAAGATTACAATTCCCATACAATTTCGTTTCACAAGATCATGGTCTGGGTACAGAGTGATCACAGACGGGTAATTTGTGTCAACAGGTACATTTTTCCTGAAACCTCAAAGGGGAGGGGGTATCAAGGCAGGAGTGGAGTTTACACACAGGTCACAGTGGTCCTTCCTGGAACACCTGCAACTATCCCAGTCACAGTTGAGCACATCTCTTAACAGAAATCTCTTTACATTGTTATATGGTTGCAGGGGAGATTGAACAATGGCTAAGTCAGGTTGTTCTTGGAACTAGATTTTTAGTTTCTCATTTTCTGGTGCTTGAAGTTTTCTCTTTTCCTGGGACTTGGGGATGTAAGCCTGAAGGGCTAGGGTCTTTCATTCCCCCATTTTCTTTTTGGCAAATTTTAATCTTAGAATTATGGCATTACATTTGGTACCTCATGGCCTATTTTAGTAACTCATGACCTGTAATGGCCATGCATAGTTCATGTACAATTAGCCATCTGTTCTATATGGCAGGGAGTTTTCTTTTGACCCAGCATTTCAGCCTTTTTTGAACAAGGAAAATGGGATGATGTATTCTCTTCTGGAACTGCTTCAAGCTGGCATTGGGGTGTCGTTATCAGGGCCCCTCCCCCAAAAGGCTGAAAATCTGGTCAAAGACTGGGCAGGGGGCATTCGTCAGTAGCATGTAGCTGCCTGACACCAAGTGACAGAGAAGAATCATGTTAGCTGGGCTGGTCCACGTTAGCCTTTAGCACGTCCGGAGTCCACAGTCATCTGGAGTGGTGGAGTCAGCAACTGAAACTTGGAGGTGTCTGCCAGCCAAGTAGAAATCTGTTGAGACAGATTTAAACTAGGAACAGAGGTTAAAATTTGTGAACTTATTTGGAACTCTTAGGTTTATACCCTTAGTAATGGAAAAAACAGTGATCCCAAGACCAGGAGAGAGGAAAAATACCATCTTTAGGAATACTTATCTGGGGTCGTTTCGACCTCTGTGAAGTGGGTCTATGTTTTTATGACTCTTTTAATCCTTTGAGGCCTACTTACAAAATGACATAAAAGTTTTAGATACATTAGTATTACCAATCTGTACTGAAATCCATATTGTAGACAAAGCAGGTAATGGGTATCTGTAAAACAGCAGAAGTAGACTTATACCTTTGAGTCCCAACAAGAACTACAGATTTGGGCATTTTTCTTCTGTCCAGAAAGCCAGGTATAAATTGGACAGAGAAGCACTTTTAGGGTTACATTTAGACATATCTAGATGACATCTAAAACAAATCCAAAATGTTGAGCTTGTGACTGAACAGTAAGTGGTAATTGCTCTATCAGCTCATCAGGACTCCTAAATGTTAAGCTCTGAACCATAGAACAGGAGAGTAATCTGAAACATATCTTATTTTAGACTCATATCTGAACCTTTATAATTTATTTAAATTTTTACATCTTAGGACATTTTCTTTTTAAGTGAGCTAAAAGGCTAGCTATGGCCTTGCAGAAGGATCTGGTTGATGCTGCCATGCTGACAAAGTTAGAGCTAGCCATCAATACTATCAGAAATCTGAGAAGGATAAACTATATCTGAGTGCAGACCAAGAAGCTTTCAATCCTATAAATTACAGTGATCAATCCCTACCCAGGTCTCTATAGCGTTGGAGGTACCAGTCAGAACAACATCAATCTTCTACCACCATCAAGCCCATAAGGCAGAGTACCTTTTCTGTGGAATAGGGACACGGAAGACTGACAGTGTCCTACTACTTGTCCACAGTCTGGGCTGGGTCCTGGAGGCAGGTGTTGCATTGGGGCATCTTGTCCTGTGGTTAGTGTCGTTCGCAATTCAGGTGGCATCTTCTTGTCATTCCATATCTTCTTTGGAGACCTTGGGAGTCATTTCGAGGAGCTGGGGAGCTAGGAGTCTCTGTTTCTGATAGTAAGTTTTTAATCAAATAATTTAAATGTCATATTCATCAGATCATTGACAGGTTTGAGGACCATTATCTATTAAATGTATCTGAGCCAAACAAATCTAGGCCTAATCTTGAAAATATCTCTAAGTTTGGTAATAATGACCAGGCTAATTTGTTCTCCTATAGATATATTAGTCAAATATACCTCTCAGTTTGTTTTTATTTAAATAGAACCGTTTATGCTTTAAACTAGTATCTGGATAGCCAGTTGACTAGTATTAACTTGTATTCCTTAACACAGAAGGACATGCATGCAAACTCAGACATTCAAAACCAAACATACATGTGGCCACGTTTTCATTCATACCTGCAGAATAGACAGACATTTTTAAGACTATGACCCTTTGGAGTCTCCATGTAACAGCAGAATAGCAAGAGAAAGAAATCTGAAACATGTTTACTAAAACTTTAAAGTTAGACCTTAAAGTTTTATTTTATTTTTTTTCAAACCCTCATGACATGCTTAAGCCTTTAAATTTTTATATCTTAAACTGCTTCCTCAAGTCAAAAAATCATTTATTTAAACTTTTATCTTAACCAACAATAATTTGAAACCAATTTTCTTAAATGATGGCAAGTATTTGTAACACATTGAACTCAAATGACCAAAACCCATGTAAATTTTTATTTTTCCTGTGGAAACGAAAGCATAATTTCCCCAGTATCTTGAACTGGTAATTTAACATTTCTTTTTTAAGCAATATCAGTGTTATGCCCAGGTCTCGTCCCCAAAGAAGCCATCAGAGACCTCAGGTACAGAATGCAAAAGCAAGGTTTATTTAAATGAAGTTTACAAGCCTCGGCAGGGGGGCTTGTTCCAAACCTCTCACACACACAGCTGGGAGGTTGGAAGGAGCGAGCGCCTTTCTTTGTGAGGCTAGCATAGACCACATAATTCATCTCCCACTGCCCGCGTCCCTCTTTAGGTTCATATCAGTAGTTTTTCATGTTATCTTTATTTCTCATTTGTTTAGCAACCATGTTTAGGAGTTTTATGAGCTGTCTCCCGGGTTTGGGGAGTTTGGGGAGTTTGGGATGTTTTATGACCACTTAGTCTCTGTCAGATGGTCATATATCCTAACTCTGTGTTTTCTTAAGTTTCTGTAGTTGATAAAGCCACCTGGAAAAAGGCGTCTAAGTTCTTATCTACATTTAAGAATCCTGGTTTTAGCTTCTCTTTGTCTGTAGGGGATGAAGTGTGTGTGGGGGGGTTACTGAGGTTTCACAATCAGGACAGAGAAGGGTTAACAAGAGAAATTCCTTGCTGGCAGAAGAGACCTTGAAGTTATCACAGTAAAGGAAGGGAGGGGGAGCAGTGGTCATAAAGTATGTCCTTGGCTGCCAGTGTTCCTGAAAAAAAGTTTTTGTTAACTCCTCTGACTAAAGTCAGATTCTCTGTTCAGTGTTCACACAGTTTTGTCATTTGCAGGCAGCCATTGCCCTGTCCAGAGCAGGACATGAGAATCTTAGCCCGCCTGTACCCAGAGCACGCACCCCCACCCTCGTGAGAGCAGCCAGCTGCCTGCAGTCCAGATAGAAAGAGAGCTAGGGAGGGAGGGAGGTGGCCCTCGCTGTGCCTCTCTCTCCTTCTCCCTAGGAAAATAAGGGAGATGAGTAGCAGAAACAGATGACATTTACACAGACAATCCAAGAACCGGCACATCAGCACTGAGATGATGATGGCCTCACTCACAGTAAGCAAGCCCCTCGATTGTGGCTCGCACATCCCTCCAGTGGGCTGGGCAAAAGTCTAGTGGAGAAGAAGGGGACTGTCCCATAGCGTCCGTCACAGTCAAGTCAACAATGAGAACAGTTAACACACTACACACAAGATCAAGGGCACATGAAAGAAAAACTTTGCCCCAACGAGACAACCAACAAAGCTCCAAGAACAATGACAGCCTGATGTGCTCTGTGGAGAGTGACCCTCCAGGCTCAATCACACCAAAAACAATCCAGACTCAAGAATCTCTGATCTTGATCAAACAGACATCAGGGGGCTTTCACATCCCTGTCAGTCAGACATGTACATTATTTCTTGGAAGAGAAACAGAGTGTAAAGTAACAATGACCACAATAAAACACACAAAAATCCCCACAAAATGTCTCTAACAATTTTCCGGGACAAAATACAAAGTGTCACTTCCTCCCACCATGGGGAAAAGTACCCAAAGATGCTCCTCTCCTGAGCACTCCCTGGAAGAGACTGCTAAAATCAAATGGTCACCTCTGAGGTGGCCCCAAATGGCTCGGGACTAGGGGGTCCCTTGCCCAAATCAGGGAATGAGACGTCTCTCTTTCCCTCCCAGGATCACTGTCCGGACACGTCTGTCCCAGTGAGAGCCTGCAAAGTACAAATCAGTTGACTGGCACAAAACTTAACGAGACAAGACAGAGACAGAGACAAGACAGAGAGCACTCTTACCGGTAGATGTCAATAAACCTCTGGACCCTTGAGGGTCCCGGTGGGGTCTTTTGGTCTTTTCTTCAATGTGATTTGTGGCAACCTCACTCTTACCGTCTTCTGGGACGGTGCTCAGCAAGTGCCAGAATATGTGACACCCTACTATCCTTTTCTGAATCCTTTAAAACATCTCTGATTACTCCATAAAAACTAAAGAATGCATCGGGGACGTTCTCTCCGTCCTTAAGCAAGTTATTGATATCCTTTCTGACTTTATTCCACGTCAAAGGGTGGATGCCCGGGCCATAAATAACCAGCCAGGGACATTTTTCTTCCACAAAATAGAAAAACTTAATTAAATCTTTTTTTTTCTTTCTTTTTGACTCTTATTCCCCTCTCCCTGAAATCTTCATTTCCTTAATGAAGAGAGCCTCTTTAGAGAGCACTTTACCCATTGATTAGTGAATGGCACTTACCTCAAGGCTGCCCGCGGTGCACGAGTGATGCTGTTGGGGCCCCTCTACCCTAGTGAGTCTGGCCAGACCCCGTTTTCTGTTTGCCGTTCAGTAGTGAGCCGCCGTGCCTCGAGCCCCACGTTCAGGCGCCACTTGACCCGTCCAGCAGGCCAGGTTATTCGAGGGTCTCGAGAAGGGACCACCTAGGAATCAATGGGGGGTGAGAGGGAAAGGAGACCAAGCGCGTGAAGAAAGAGAGTCAGTCTGAGTTGTGTCAAGGTCTCGTTTATTGACTGGGTGTTAGAGCTTATAAACAGGGCTTCAGGTAGGGAGGGGGAGCAGGAGGAGTGAGGAGAGGACAAAGAAAATTCCTAAGGGAAGGTCAGCAGGAGATCGCTTTGGTCCCAGGCCCCTGCAGCTAGCTGATTTAGTACAGGCTCCAAGAAGTTTATTAATCCTACATTCCTAGGTTAGACTAAAAGCCTCCTATTTACATGAGGCTTGATAAATTGTGGAAGGTTACACAGGTTCAAGACACAGCTGTCCGGAGTCCTTCTCCAACAACAATCAGTCCTAAATGAGATGTCTTCTTAAAGTCCTTTCCTTCAGATGTCAGGGAACCCTATAGAAGAGGAGGTGGAAAGATTGTAAGAGTCAGAGAAAGTGGAAGACATTGAGGAAACAAGACTTTCTAAACATAGCAGGACTGATACACATATGAACTCAAGAGACTGGGAAGGATGCACCGGGCCTGTCCCACTAAGACAGATGGGTTGCCAGCACTGAGAGAGGTAGTGAACACAAGCTCTCATCTTTAATGCAGAAGCCAACTCCAAGTTGTCACAGGCCTCCATCACTAACCCAGTTGCAAATACAATAACTAGTTTTCTTCAAGGGAGTCTCATTGGGTATACAAACAATTCTTAAGTGCAGGCCCCATGCTCAGTAGTAGAGGGAAAACAAAAAAAAATAAACGTAATAACATTTGTGGATTTTAATTTTTTTAGGATTATATAACTTTTGTGTAAAATTATTGTTTCTGATTTCTTCTTTTCATGATTTTCTATGTATGAAAATATGTGCCTTTTCCTCTATTGGGTTTCTCTTTTCTTTTTCCTTTGGATGTTTTTCTTCTGTTTGTTTACTTATTTTATCCAACTTTGGCTTGTTTGTTTCTATTTTAATCTATCATGATTTTTTGGTAGCTGTTTGTTTTCTAATGAGAGAGGAATAAAGGGTACAGATTTGAGCAGGAGGGGAATTGAGGGGAATCTAGAGTAGTTGGTGGAGGAGAAACTATAATCAGATCATATTGTATGAAAAAAATCTACTTTCAATTTGCTTGCACATATGTCATGGTTGTGTGGTGTGAGTATTCCTCCTAAACATTGTTCTACCTTCTGTGTGGGTTCAAGTTGAGGAACTACCAATGTATTTTGGCCATGATGTTTACAATTGAGGAGATCAATAGGAATCCCTATCTTTTACCTAATACATCCCTGTGATTTGAGGTCCATAATGTCCCAAATGGTCAAAGGGCACACTGGCAATGGCATCCCTAACTACAGATATGCAAGAGAGGGCATGTCAGCTGCTGTACTTACGGGACCATCATGGACAATATCCGAATACATAGGGGCTCTGCTGGATCTTTACAAATTTCCACAGTTGAGGGAATGTTATGGGATAAGACATGATGTCAGCTCTGCTTGGTGACATTTCAGCTGTCAGTGAAGAAATGAGGCAAGCTTGAGTAACTCTTCATGGATAGAGAAATAAAGCAGATGCTGTTTACATATCTATATTTTGTATCGTAGAAGAAAGAGAAGCAGAAGGAAAGGTGGAGTAGACACACCACTATTAAATCTGTAAATATTGTCTGTATTTCTGCAGGATATCAATCACACTGTAGTGTGTATGCATTAAGTAAAATCAACCTTGGTTCAGTGGACCAGAGCCTGCAAATATTTGAATGGAATTAGCCATAGAGCATTCTGATGAATCAGGAATACAGATAGAAAGACAGCACAGGAAGGGGAAGTGTGGGACATGGAATTTGGTTCTTTGTTTTTGCTTTGGGATGAATGGAGAGACAAGTCTGTTGCTGGGTTTCCAGTCAAACATGAAGGTCAGATGGATACTCTTTGATCTCTCTGATCTAACAGGTTTTCACCCTCACATCTGACTGGTGAGGATACCATATGAGTAACAACAGAGAAAGCATTGGTGCTGCTTAATTTCTGTCAGCATGAAGTAGAAGACAAATTGAGTTTACTCCGTCTGTATTTGTATGGGAAACAAAGCAAGGTGGTTCAGATAACATTTCAATGTTCTGGAGCAGGTAAGAGTCTTAGAATAAAAGAGGAAAACTGAGTATGCATTCATAACCACCTGCATTTCTGCCAGATGTGGTTCAGTGCATGAAGTGTCAAGAAACACACTATGCAAATAATGAGAAGAGCCACTGTCAACATAAGACTGTGACATTTTTGGCCTATGAAGACCCCTTGAGGAAGATATTCACCATCATGTCCTTGGGTTTTTCCTCACTCACAGCTGTTGTTCTGGGGGTGTTTCTGAAACACAGAGACATTCCTATTTTCAAGGCCAATAATCAGCATCTCAGTTATATCCTGCTCATCACTCTCATCCTCTGTTTTCTTGGTCCCTTGCTTTACAATGGGAATCCTAACACAGTCGCCTTATCCTACAGCAGAACATATTTGGACTTCTGTTCACTGTGGCTCTTTCCACTGTGATGGCCAAAACTCTCCCTGTACTTATAGCCTTCAAGATCACTACTCCAGGGAGAATGAGGTGGTGGCTGCTGATAGCAAGGGCCCTTTATTTCATCATTCCCATATGCACCCTGCTGCAAGTTGTTCTCTCTGGAATCTGGCTGGCAACCTCTCCTCCATTTATTGACAAAGATGTTCATTCAGAACTTGGGCACATCATCATCATTTGCGACAAAATCTCAGCTATTGCCTTCTACTGCATCCTGGGATACCTGGAAACACTGGCTATAGGCATCTACCTTATGGCTTTTTTTGTCCAGGAATGTGCCTGACACATTCAATGAAGCCAAGTTCCTGGCTTTCAGCATGCTGGTGTTCTGCAGTGTCTGGGTCACATTTCCCCCTGTCTACCACAGCACCAAAAGGAAGGTCATGGTGGCTATGGAAGTCCTCTCTATCTAGAGTCCTAGTATATCACTTTTTGGCATCATCTTTGTCCCCAAGTGCTACATAATACTACTAAGACCAGAAAGGAACTCACTTCATCAAATTAGGGATACAACATGAGCTAGAGGAACAAACCTTAAAACCTAGCTCCCATATTTCTTAAAGAGTTTTGAAGCATGATTGTTCTTCACTATCTGAATACTCACATATGAAGTCATTATTTGGCATTTGATTCCATAGGCTATTATTTCTTTAAGTAATCATATTAAGCTAAATGAATTCTGCATCCATCCTCCTATTCAGGTTGGGATATAGCCTGCATTTTGAGTCTGCCTCTTACATTCACTATTACTTTTGTGTTATTGATTTCATTTGCTGATGAAATGCTAATTTGGGAGTTCTTCTACTTGTATCATTCACATGTTTTATTAATTTGAGCACTAGATTATTCCAAAAAATTTGTTTCCACTGTCAATTACATATGTTGATGAAAAGATTCAAGAGTTATACATTAAAAAAATATTTTTTAAATATTTTGTAAATTTGACATTCAATACATCAAATTTCTGTCAATATAGTGTTTTGTTCCTGAAGCCATTGAGACATTTCTCCAACTTGTTATGCATTCTATTCTTATATGATTTTATTTTATTTTATTTTATTTTATTTTTTTTTTTTTATTTTTTTTTTTTGGTTTTTCGAGACAGGGTTTCTCTGTGTAGCTTTTCGCCTTTCCTGGAGCTCACTTGGTAGCCCAGGCTGGCCTCGAACTCACAGAGATCCGCCTGGCTCTGCCTCCCGAGTGCTGGGATTAAAGGCGTGTGCCACCAACGCCCGGCTTATACGATTTTATTCTGAAGAAATTCAAATTATTCACTTTCAATGTAACTTTTCATGAAGATTATACTGTAACAGATCACTGCATAATGAGCTACATAGTAAGTTATGGCAAACTTAGGACCCCATTTTATATCCCTGACACCAAATTTCAACCAGAACAACCAATTTGCAATCAATACCTGGAGCCTCACTCTAAATTATGGTGCCCTGTGTCAAACTCAATTTTCTGTGTTACTCTAAACATCCAGTCAGCCTTTATCTTGTAACTTCCTCACAGTCCTTCACCTTTTGCTAAATTGGTGCATATTCCTTCAACTCCTACAGACTGGAACAGACCTACAATCCAGGAAGGCCATTTGCAGCCATTGAGATGGAGGCTTTTCTGTATCCAGGGCTCAATATAGAATCAGCAGTAGATACTTGGCATGCATCTTCAGAACCGATCTTTGTGATGATTGTATGTGAACCAGGACTTCATGAAACATTTCTGAGAGAGCCAGATCAGTCAGGAAGACAAGAGAAAATAATAATCCATAAAGAAGCTGGGGACTGGCACACTCTTATACACACAGGGTCCCCAAAAGAGGAAGATGATGCCTCATGCGTCTCTAAAGCCCCAGGATCTTCCCATGATGCACTTCCTTCATTTTCATGGATATCACTTTGTTCAGTTAGCTACTCTATTCAAATAGTGTGTGTGTGTGTGTGTGTGTGTGTGTGTGTGTGTGTGTGTGTGTGTGTGTAAGAGAAAAAAAATGTATGTGTAAGAGAAAAAAGGAAAAATGGAATAAAATAAAATAAGGGAAAATTTTTTAAATCTCATTATAGAAGCTGCAGTGTGAGACAATGATTCATGCTGTGAAGCCCTTTGTGCATTTATCTTTACTTGCAAGTGTTCATTGCAAAGAGTCATTTGAGTTGGGCCCTCCCAGTCAATCACTGATTAAGAAAATGACCTATAGCTGGAACTCACTGAGATATTTTATTTCTAGGGGGGGGAGGCTTTAAGACAGGGTTTCTTTATGTATCCTTGGCTATTCTGTAACTAACTCTGAAGATCAGGCTGGCGTCAACTCACAGACATCTGCCAGCCTATGCCTCCCAAGTACTGGGATTAAAGGTGTGTGCACCACCACTGCCAGACTAAAAACATTATTTAACTGGGGTTACCTTCTCTCAGATGACATTAGTTTTTGTCATATTTGCAAAAAAACTATTCATTGCAGGGTACTTGAGCTGAAAGGAGAAGTGGACAAAGGCCTCACTCCTAACCCAGAAGCAATATCCAGTTGATAGCCAGCTGCTAATGAAAGTTTAGTTTCCTCCAAGGGAGTCTCACTGGGGAAACCAACTATGCTGAAGGGTAGAATGCATGTTCAACAGTAGATGACAACAGAAAATGAACTCAGTGGCATCTTTGGATGTTTCTTTTCTCACAATATCATGTCAGGGTGTTTTCCTTTTTTGTTTGTTTATTTTCTTGTTGTTTTAATCTTTTTTGTTTTGTTTCATTTTGTTTTGTTTTCTCTTCTTCTTTTTTCTTCTCTCATTTTACCCTATTAGTTTTTTTGAGTATGTACTATGGCTACCACTTTACAGTTTTGATGGGATTGAGAATGTGCAAACAAGTGGGTCTCTGATTTGTCTAACTTGTTGGGCTCCTTTCCTTCTTTTTGTTTGTTTTGTTCAATCTAATGTGTTATTTTTTTCTTTTATCTTAGTATATTTTATTTCATTATTATCCCAGAGAAGTCTGTTTATTTTCTAGTGACAGACAGAGAAGGACGGGATTCTGGTGTGTGTGTGTGTGTGTGTGTGTGTGTGTGTGTGTGTGTGTGTGTGTGTTTGTGTTGTGTATATGTGTGTGTGTTGAATGTATTGTTATGTACATGTGTGAGTATAAGAGGCCTTGAAGGCCCAAAGAGGACTTTGATCCCTTGCAGCTACTGTGACTGGTGGGTTTGAACTACATTTTATGATGTCTGTGTGTTGAACTATGCCACTTTACAAGAGCAGTACATGATTTTGTCGGCTGAGATATCTCTCCAGCTTCTGCAATATTCTGCAGTATCTGTTTATTGTAACATCCCTCCCATTCCTAAGTTCTACTTCTCTAACTGCCAGGATGCATCAGGATTCTCTAGTCTTCTCCCTACAAGGAGCAGCATTGTTTTGTCTTCATCTGCAAACATGAGGTCACAAAATTCCTTCATTTTTTCCAATAATCAGTAGCTGTAAAAGTCTTACATTCACTAAGATATCAAAAAGAAACCTCTGAGTTAATTTCAAATCGTATTACATATTAGGGACAAAGAGAACACTTCCACACTTCACTAATGTCCAAAAGTCAGGTCGTGTAAAAATAGGTGGCTGAGAGGAAGTTTATGGGAGACAATATAGTAAAAGTAGTATACATGACATTGATAAACAACACCATTAGAAGAAACAGTGAGAGTCACTATCTAATGAATAATCTTGCATTTTATCCTAATAGGTGGTTTTGTACCAACATTACATTTGTCAGTTAAAATTTATGAACTGTGAGTTCTGGAAAATGTTTTCTCTCTTAACTTTTGTAAATAATTTCTCTCTGGTCTTATCAAAATGATGTAGCACTTGGGGACAAAGATACATCCCAGCAAGCCAGCACTGGAGGCTAAGATGGAGAAGACCTCCACAGCCACCATGACCTTGCCCTTGGTGCAGTGGTAGACAGGGAGAAAGGTGACCCAGACACTGCAGAACAACAGCATACTGAATGTCAAGAATTTGGCTTCATTGAATGTGTCAGGGAGATTCCTGGCCAAGAAAGTCACAGTGAAACTCTCCAGGGACAGAGAGCCCAGGTATACTAAGACAGAATAGAAGGGAGTTACTGAGCCTTTTTTGCACACAATGATGATGTGGCCATGCTCAGAATGTGCATCAATGTCAACAGAGGGAGGAGAAACTCCCATCCAGATTGCACAGAGAATAATTTGAATGATGGCGCAGATGGGAATGATGTAGGTTGGTGCCCCTGATACCAGGAGCCACTTCATCCTTCTTCCAGGAGTAGTGACTTTGAAAGCCAAAACCACAGTAATTGTCTTGGCTAACACAGTGGAAATGGCCACAGTGAATGAAACTCCATATGTTATTTGCTGCAGGATGCAGGTGACTGAGTTGGGATGGCCAATGAAGAGCAAGGAACAGAGGAAACAGAAGATGAGGGAGATGAGCAGGATGTAGCTGAGAGTGAGGTTATTGGCCCTCACAATGGGAGTGTCTTGGTGCTTCACAAAGATCCCAAGAACCAGAATGGTGAATGCAGACAAACCCAAGGCCATACAGGATAGAGTCATCCCCAAGAGGTCTTCAAAGGCCAGAAAGGTCACATCTTTGTAGAGGCAGTGGTTCTGCTCTGCATTGGCATACTGGTCCTCTGGACACTTCATACACTGATCCATATCTGATGCAGAAAGCATAAGTATCAGTAGTGCAACTTCAGCATTTCTTATTTGACAGGCCACTCCAGTGTATTTTGGAAACTTTACAACATTTGCATACTTTATTGATAAAGATGTAATTGAGAATTTTCTGAAGAGCAATGCTTCTATTTTATAATGCCTGTCTTCGTCAAGGAAAAACACAGATCCTATTGATACACTATAACATGAATCTTTCTGTCTAAATTAGAAGTGATGCACTCATGGGAGATGGAGACTTGGTCTTATCCAGGAATGAAACCTCATAGCTTTTTTTATTCCCATATGACCATCAACAAACACATGAGTTAGCCTGGACACAACAAACCTCGAATCTATGTGTGTATCGCTGCAAGTAGCCGACCGTTATGAGTATGATATAAAAGCAGAAACATGAAAATGATGTGTTAGTTTGACAAATAGTAAATTTGAGATAAAAGAGCTCATGACGTTGAGAATTAATCGGCTTGGCAATGTGCATGTTTGTGGCAAATAAGAATTGGGGGAAGAGAATGGTTTTGTATAATGATGTACGTTGATAAAGTCTCAATAGAACTATCTATCCCTATTATATTAATATACTGACCATATAGTTGTTATATTCATTCAGTGCGCTTACGTAGATGGACACTTATAACA
>NW_023504708.1:0-6437 GCF_004664715.2 Peromyscus leucopus | reverse complement strand
CCACTGAACACCGTCAAGTGGATCTGCTCTGTCCTGTCTTTTTGAAAACTTTTGCTGTTTTATGTTATCCTTAATGAACACACACACACAACACACCACACAACAAACAGGTGACACATCAAACACATCACACATACACACACACACACACCTACACACACACACGACACTCACCACTACTCTAGCACAGAGCTTGGTCTATTGGTCCTTGAGGCAGAGGACTAGGGATTTCTCTATATCTTTTGGCAGACCTAATACAATCTAAAGGTCTGTGAGGAACCAGGAAACAGTCACCCTAGTACAAGTAGAGGAGAAGGTTTATAGAAAAACATAGCAACTAGCAGCTTCCTACAGCGTTCAAGGTGGAGTGAATACAAGCAGGTTGCGATATGCGTCCGTGTATATTGCAGACCGTGCTCATCATCTCGTAGAGCAGAACCTATCGGTCAAACTGCATTGTCCGCTCAACTCCTTCTTCTGTATCTTCTCTTTCTCTGGCTCATTCTGTCACCTCCCCTCGTCCGTCAGCCACACACCAGACCTAACAACTTTGACTCACTCTCCCTTCTGGGTTAAGATCTGGTATCTAGGGCCACACTTCCCAGTAGTCCCTAATCCAATTCTGGGAAAGTAGTGCAGAAGTGGTTCTAAGCCTTCGCAACGTACCGACACACGTTTGGGTGAGGTGTAATGATGAGTGAGCTGAGTAAGTTACGACTAGTTTAATGGTGAAGGCTGATCTTTCGCACCAGTGTCAGTAGGTCAAGAACTCTTAGTAAAAAGTACGGCTAGACGGAAGGAGAGGCACATAAGCTAATTCAATGAGTTATTGCACACTCCGTGTAAGTAGTAGACATTCATATAAATCTATTTGGACCAGAGTAGAATGAGGCTGATGAATATACCGAACTAATGCCGTCATACCTGCGCTTCAGCTTTTCCTCTCAATGTGCACTTCAGCTGATTTTGTGTCCTCAGGTTCTAAAATTGAGTCCACGTTCTGTGTATGCCAAGGCATTGGCTTTGAAATTCAACGCCGTGAAGTTTGTAGGAGCTGTCCCTTTATATTTAAACATATGCTAACATACCAAACTCTCACATAGAGATGTCAACCTGGATTTTAATTATCTGTTATATGTTATTAAACAGTAAATCACAGACAAAGCCAGGTGTGGGCCGTTCTATGTGACTCTGGTTGTCTTTTGTTGAGCTGTCTCTCTTAGCCCTGGGTTCCATCTGCTCTAGTCTGAATCTTTTCGTCTCTTGTGCCTATCTTTGCTCTTAAATGGACCTAGCAGCCCAACAGTACCCTGAGGCCCTTACCAAGGGCGTGGGCGCGGAGTCTGCATACCGGTCTCGGAGGCCCGGAGGACCAAACTAAGGGAAAGAAAGGCCTCCGACTTGCAGACTAGGCGGATTTTTAGTGTTAGAGTACTTTCCCTTGTGAGTCTAATGTATATCAAGAGGCTGGGGAAAATAGCTAGATAAGGTTCGCTTCCCTGGGCTGTTGCGGCGTTTCTTAATGCATTAGGTTGGGCTTAGTTTTTTCCTCATTGAAGTCTGCAAGGCAGTCAAGCAAAGAGCATGCTTCTCACATGCATACAGACGCAGGTTAACGCATCCAAGTAATGTAAGACCAATTTTAACGTGAGTGACTTGCGAGACTGTGAAAGGACTGGAGAAGCCATGGACCACTAAATTTGTCCGACCAGTGATATATAGTTTTAAATTTGTCTCTCTGATCACCTCAAGTCAGACAATCACCTAGTGTTTCATCAACTCTTAGAACTGGTAACGAATCAGAAAGTGGAGACGCTTCTGATTGGACATGTTTTCTAATATAGCGGCATGAGAGCTTGAACATTAGTGAGTTGAGTCTAATCTCTGGGCTCATTTCCCTTCTCTGAACCAGGGGGCATTGAATTCGCTCCTCTCTAGGGAGTCCCTTGATTGTGAGACATCAAATTTTAACAAGGTTACAAAGAGTACTGTTTTTGTGTTTATTTTTTCTTATTCAAGTGGTTGAAATTAGGTAAACATCGCCGTAGAAGTACATTAGCAACAATAGATGGAGACATGATCCCATATAACTCTCACGGGTGCAATATTCTCAGCAGAGAATCAGGAGGAATAAGAATCATTTCAGCTGCAATTTCTGCTTTGTCTTCATGTTAGAATATCACCTTCTCTTGTGATTAGCGCTCTAGCAAGCCGTTGGCTTGATTATTTTAGCGTTTTTTTTTTTTTCAGATGCACTTTCCAGCGTATTCCTTTTGGGACACTGATTAGGAAACTCAGCTGTATCTTCTAGCGCTGATAATCAAACTTGAAGCTGAATAAGCACCTCCTTTACAGAACACTCAGCGTATCTCGTTATGTTCTAGTTTGGATAGATCATCTACTCTGGTAAGAGCTAAATTTCTCCTTTGGCACATGTCTTAATAGAAATTATATATTTGATGTGAACGAAGTAAAGAGGACGGAAGGAGCTTGAAATCCACATTTGACTGTACCTGAATAATTTTCAGAGCTTAGAAATAAATTTAGGAAGGAGCCTAAAATAAAAATCTAAAGAAAGAAAGACTTATTAAAATTTAGCTGAGATAGATTATGCTTATGCTATTCTGATACATTACCTAATTGTTCCTATACAGTTTTATGGTCTTACCTTCTCTATATTACACAGGCATTAATTTCAACGTGGACAGTTTAATATTGCATTATCACACAGTTTCTCCGTGACATGTGGTTCTCACAGTATACCTACATCTCAGAACAGTATCTTCGTGCTCTAAACTTAAAAAGCACATTTTCTCCAAAGCGATATCTTACCAGAGTAGGTGGTGGCATGCCTTCGAAGTATCCTCATTCGCTAACACACTCTGGAGAGCTTGCAGAAACGCAGGCACGTGCTCTGATTCTAAGGCCTGCTTGTGTAATTCATAGTTACATTCCTGGACCATTCAAGAATTGCATAGAGATGATGACCACCTAGCTCAAGAATAAAAGTTCGTGAGCACCCCCCTTATTTCAGTCACTTTACATTAAATATTATGATTATTTACTTTTTTTTTTGACTTGCTTTTTTGGAAGGGATGATGATTGTGATGGATGGGTGTATACACCACAGACACGTGTGGAAATCGAAATAACTTCGTGGGGTTGTGTTGTTACTTCCTATCAAGTGGACAGAAGATGAGACAACTAAGGAAACTCAGAACTTGGACAAAGCAAAGTGCATATTATTCTTTTACCTCCAGTTCTGAAAGGGCAAAAATCAAATGCAGCCCCCATTTTTTTTTACTTCTTTTTTCTGGGCCTCCTCGCATGTGTAAGAAAAAGGGAATTTTTTCCTGTTTGCGAATGTAAGATTTCTTGCTGTTGAGAGTCCGCAAATGTCTCAGAATCGAAATAATGTTTCGTCGGTAAGAGACGTGTCTTGACATAGTATTGTTGGTAGGATTCCTTTTTTCCAACCAATAATATCTTGGCCCTTCTCTTCTCTTTCCAAAATTCTTTTTATGTCTAGTGTTGTTCAAACACGACACTTAGTCATACGCACGAGACTCCATTTAATTATCTCATTATACTGATTCCACATAACTGATTAGCATGACGAGGTTCTTGATTTTGTCATCTCTCTTAACTAGTTAATGCTAACTCGCTCTATAAGAACCACTATCCTTAATAGCTGAGAGTCCAGGTGACAAAAACTTCCCTTTTCAAATTTGATTTTAAACTTAAACTAGTATCTCTAAATCCCAAAGCGATGATGTGCTACCTGTACTCCCGCTCATTACTCAGGATAGTTCTCTCAGATGATCATATATATTTGTGTTTATGGTATCTTGTGGGTTACATTGCTTAAGGCCCCATGTGGCTACACGACGCTTACTCGGACTCATCTTTGCTTTTGTCTAATGCTTGAAACAAGCTGTTCTGTTTCTGCCATTTTGCGCTTGCTTAACCCCAGGCATAGCTCTCCCGCAGGCCTTCCGGCTATCTCTCCATGTCTGCATCACATTATCCATTGTCTCCCATGGTGCTAGTGCCGCCAAGGCGAGTATATGTGTGTGATTTGATGTCTGTTTATATCATACCACAGCTTGCCTATTGATTCTGGGAGATCCTGATCACTAAGAGTTTATGCAGAATTGTATGGCAAAGTGTTTTACCTGACTAAGCCTTATGGATCACATTAGATATATTTATTGTAAAAAAAGAATACATTTAAGTATATTACATCTATGATATGACCTGTCTGGTTATTTACCAAATATGTGTGCTTCTAGAATCATTAGGATTAAAAGGATATTTAAAATAGCTGCAGACATAAAACCGCAAGGCTGCGCGTAGGTCACATGTGCCGTTATGAACCCGATGCTACTCTCTGTCGAGACAGAGCAGCGCAATCTACTGGAAGTTTCCAGGGTACCAGCCTGGTCTATGCAATAGAGTAATTCCCAAGACAGTACAAGTTCCTAACATAACTAGAGACCCTGTCGTTGCCCCAATCACCTACCCCCACAGAAAATCATTAAGAACATCACAGAATGATGGGATTGAGAGATAACTCAAGTGGTTTAGAACACTGCTGCCTAAGTTCAATTCCAGAACCACATGTGGTTACAACCAATCTGTAATGAGATCGCTCGTGTTGCTCACACCTGCAGCGCCCACAAATGAACGGCACAGCAGAATACATGAATTAAATAAGACAAATCTTAAAAACAAAAAACAAAAACCGAGCCAAATGCTTCTCGATAGTTTAAGTTATGTGTTCTATGAATGGGGATGGAGAGATGCTCTCAGTGGTTAATAAACACTGCTCTTCTTCCTGGAGGAATCCCAAGTTTAGTCCCAGCACCCACATGTCAGCTAATAACTGAATCCAGTTTCAGGTGTGGAATACTGATGCCCTCCTCTGATCTCTCTGAGTACTAGACAAACATTGCTACACCAGACATACATCGGACAAACAACAGTCATACACATAATAAATAAGAAAATTTTTAGAAAAAACATTTTATCAGCTTTTAATTTTGGAATAAAAATAAATTTAAGAAAAATTGCAAGGAAACTTCCTGTGTACTCTTCTACTAGTCTTCCTTAGTGCTGATTCCTAAATAATAACCAGGACATTTATCGAATCACCAAGAATAAGATCTTATATAAATGTTAACTGTTAGCAGTACAGTATGTGAAATTTTAACAGTCTTTTCCTTCGTAATCTCTACTTTCTCTAGCCAATGAGCATTGCTAGTCTGCTACCTTGTAGTGTTTAATTTAATGGTGTTTATATTTCCAGCATAGTTGTACATACACAAAGCCACTCGTTTCCAAATACTGTACCGCCTAGCACGAGAACAACTTACTGTATCTATTTATTGATTATGCTAAACTGATTAGTCTTTTCATAGACGAAGATCTCTCCTTCCTTCGTCTCTCGGCTCTAAGAATTTTTGTGAGAACAGTATCTATTAGCAGGGTGACTGAAACTTGTAATCCTCCTGTCTCAGCTTCTCAGTGTGAATATGCTGAGTGGAATTCATTTGATTACCGAGTTGGTTTAGAAAGAAATCCTAGAAGACATGAATTAGATGGTCCCTTAAAGATCCAAGGAACTCCTTTTATTGTGTGTGTGCAACCTTTGTGGGAGTGGAGATGGAACCCTACATAGGGAATATTCTACCACAGAACGCCTGCCAGCTTAAGAAGATGAGCGAAAATAGCCCTGTACATGAAGGTGTAAGGCAGCATAGACTTGACTCGGTGATGTGATGGTGATTGGTGATGGGAAATTCAGATGTAGAAATGCAGATGTTGAGATTTGATGCCCATGCCGAGCGATTGCTGGTAATTATTAGCTACTGGACCACCACATCTTCACTTTGTTTGAACATTGTTAGATTATTTTTTTAAACTCGCGAGGTGTGTTGTGTTGCTGTCGTGGCGACTCACGTCTTTTTTGTTGTTGTTGTTGGGTTTTGTTTTTGTTTTGTTTTTTGAGACAGGGTTTCTCTGTATAGCTTTGCGCCTTTCCTGGAACTCGCTTTGGAGACCAGGCTGGCCTCGAACTCACAAAGATCCACCTGCCTCTGCCTCCCAAGTGCTGGGATTAAAGGCGTGCTCCACCACCGCCCGGCTGCGCCACCACCGCCCGGCGGCGCACGTCTTTAATCCCAGCACTCGGGAGACAGAGGCAGGTGGATCTCTATGAGTTCGAGGCCAGCCTGGGCTACAGAGTGAGTTCCAGGATAGGCTCCAAAGCAACACACGGGCGGCAGTGGCTCATGCCTTTAATACCAGCACTTGGGAGGCAGAGACAGGCAGATCTCTGAGTTCAAGGCCAGCTTGGGCTACAAAGTGAGTTCCAGGAAGAGTTCCAAAGCTATGCAGAGAAACCCTGCTCAAAACAAAACAAACAAACAAACAAA
>NW_023504707.1:0-13918 GCF_004664715.2 Peromyscus leucopus | reverse complement strand
AACATGAATTTTTAAATTTAAAAACTTTAAATCTGCTTTTAGGACATGAATTAATAATCATACAATTCTGGTCAATGCTATCTCCTTGATCCTTATCCCAACTTGAGTTCCACAATATGGTCTCTATCACTTAATAATATTTATTAACTTTAAGAGATGGTCATTCCTACTTTGGGATAAGTTTTTTCCTGTTGTACAATTGCTTTTTCTTTAGATTTGAATAACTTATGTCTGTGCCTTTAAATGTACTTTACATGTAAATGAAAGTATATACAAATGTAAACATTTAAAGAATATTTTTGATCACTATAATCTCTTTAAAAGCAAACAAATGAACAAATTGATTTTTCAAGATCAAATATAGGGCTTCCACCCTATATCCTAAGATAAACAATTGCCATCTTCATACCATCAGCTGTACTGGCCTAAATTGATCTTAGTGAGACTTGTTAAATGTTAATAATTCTTCCTAAAAAGAGGAGTGATAAATGGAGATTTATTTATGTGACTATAAAATGTCCTCATATATATTGAGTTTTTTAGTGTAATTGCTTCTGTGTGACCCACATTCCTAGCAGTAACTCCTTACCAATTATCTGTAAGTAAGCTTAATAAACTCATTGGTTTCCCAGGGTGAACTTTCATGAACTTGAACTTCTATTTGACAGGGGTCTTATGAATAGGGAATTGACATTGCTTACTACCCAATCCCTACACACAGGGAGAAAGTTCTCAAGTAGAGGGTAAATTCAATTGTTAATGCTATTGTGTTTCATGATATTAAGAATTTTAAAAACTGGTTGGTGGTAGCTTATGCCCTTTATCCCAGCACTTGGGAGGTAGAGGCAGGCAGATCTCAGTTGGAGGCCAGCCTGGTATACAGGGAGAGTTCCAGGACAGCCAGGGCTACACAGAGAAACCCTGTCTCAAAAAACAAAAACAAACAAACAAAAAGTTATAAGAATGAAAAGAAGTAAAATTTTTAATAAAGATGGAATTATGTGTGAAGATTAAGATGGATGAATGCTTACAGAATGAAAAAATTAGAAAACTTTTGCAAGTTATGAAGATCTGAGTAAGTTATTCAAGGTACATAGAAATGATGTGTATAGAACTAACAGTTCTATTATCTAAGATCATCAATTACAAAAACAGACTATTAAAATATTATAGAGTAGTTAAAAATGGCAGACTGGTGTAACTGATCTTCTGGGCATTTGATAACCATTCTTGATGTCTATTCTAATGTAGTCAGAGGGAGTAAAAGAGGGACTATTTTCCCATTGGCTTACAAGGTCAACAAGGTCCCAAGGGACTATGGATAATCTCTAGAAATGTTCTGGAACTGTAGGAATTCACCTGTTCTCTTGTTCAGAGAAGCCATGGTGACCCCACTCAATTAATTTTAATCACTGTCCTGTCTGCAAAGAAGAGAGGACATTTAGAGGAAAGATTCCCTTTGTGCTTCCAGGGGAAGCCACAGCCAGGCCTTTGACCTATCCTCACATAGATGGACATCTGGTAGAGAAATGCTTAAGGAGTCAGAGATGCCTCCAAAGCCCAAATGATTTCTGAGGACTGGATCCTCAGTGGACCATAACAGCACAAAATCAAAAATTAATTTTGGTTACCCTCATGATCTTGAACATCCAGCAGGAGGGTATAACCAAGATTAAAATACTACATATATTCCCACATATATCCCTGCCTTTTTTAAACAATTAAAGAGACTTCAGTCATCAGCTATTATACTTAACTGTATAAAATGTTATTTGGACAACTATTTCTCACTAATGACTCTCTTACACAAACACACGCATGCACATATATTGTCCGAGATATAAGACATGACTTTGGCTTTTATCAGTACCACTGTTTTTATAAGTTGAGAAAAATCTATCGTCTGAAATAAACAGGCCAAATATAAAGGCATCTATGAAAACACAAATAGTTGAATGAAAATTATTCATGAAACAAAAGTAGAATTTTACAAAGAAATAGAAACATTAAAGAAAACATAACCTGAAATAAAAGTGGAAATGAAAAAAATTAAGAAGTGAAGCAAATTCTTGGAGGAAAGCCTCAACAACAGAGGAGAAGGTATGGAAGAGAGAGCATCTCTGATGCTGAAGACAAAGTAGAAGAAATGGACACCCCAGTGAAAGAAAATGTTAAATATAATAAAAATCTAGGCTGAAAACTACAGGACATTTAGAACACTATAAAAAGACAAAATCTATAGATAATAGAAAGAGTGGAATTAAAAACCAAGGTCAGAAAATATTTTCAACAAAAATAGTAGAAGATAATTTTCCAAACCTAAAGAAGGAGACAACTATCAGGATAGAAGAAACATACAGAACACTAAGTAAACAGGACTAGAAAATATATTCACTATAACACATAATAGTAAAAATAACACAGAAAAACCAATGAATATTAAAAGCAGCAAGGGAAAGAAAACAACAAATTACATATAAAGAAGACTTTTTAGAATAACACCTGACTTTTCAGTGGAGACTCTGAAAGCAAGAAGGAACTGTATGAATGCTTTAAAAACTATAAGAGATCACAGCACAGACTACTATACCCAGCAAAACTATCAGTTACAATACATTAAAAAAGAAAAACATACCATGGTAAAACAAAATTTAAGCAATATTTACAATAAATTCAGTTTAACAAAAAATACTAATCTAGAGTTAACCACAACTAAGAAAACACAAGAAGTGAATTATCCAAGACAAGTAAATCAAAAGGAGAAGAAGCTCCATACCATAACAATAAAATAACAGGAATCAATAAACACACTTTCTGATAACTCTCAACAATCAGTCTCAATTTCCTAATAAAAAGACACAGACTAACAGATTCCATCAGAAAACAAGATCCATCTTTCTGCTGATTCAAGAAACACACCTATCATCAAGGACAGAGATCTTCTCAGGGTCAAAGGATAGAAATAGGTATTCCAAGCAAATGCACCCAAGACCAAGCAGAAGTAGCTATGCTAATATCTGACAAAATAGACTTCAAACAAAACTAACCAGAAGAGACAGGGAGATGCTACATAGTCATGCAGAAGATGGCCACTAAGTAGGCCATTGTTTTTTGTGGCCCCAAAGTAGAAGCAATAATAGTACTTTCTGTGTATCTCTAGAGAACTCTGAGGATTATGCTATAGAAAAATTCCATCATTACATGATTAAAGATAGGACAAAATTAATAAACATCATGCATTAAAATGGTTTAATTGTATAAGTAAATATCCACTTCTGGCAATATGTTATAATTTAATTCAAATTTATATATCAACAGTTTCATGATAGCAAATCCTGCAAGTTTTAGCTTATAAGTGTTTAAAATGACACAAATTTATCACTATTGTCTTTTAAAATTGTTGCATCAGATCCAACACCTTTAGAAGCATTGGCAAATCTGAGGGGTACAAAATTTGGGGTTGCAAAATATGCACCAAAACAATCTTTCATGCAAAAACAAATAAACAGTGATTCACTAAGATAAGAATGATAATGTGCTATACATTTCCAAAAGAAATTATTTTGGCAAATTTCACCTTACATAAATGACAAACATTTGAAGAGATACATATGTTTAACCGATTTAAACATTACACATTGTCAGTATTTATAAAAATATCCTAGTACTCTATTAATATGTACAAGTTTTACAATTTATGTGTAAGCTAAAAGAAATAAAATTAATATTTAGGTACAAATATAAAATGTCTAAGGTCTTAAACGATTTCTATAATGGTAATATTCATGAAAACAGCTTAGATTATTCAGAAGCAAAACGATAAACTAACATTAAATATATCTAAAATGCCATTAAGCAAAATAATGGTGGTAGTGTGGTGCTGATGTATGCCTTACAGACATCAGATAAGTTCAGAGAATAGAGTATTTATCTGTATCTATCTGTATTTCTACTTATCCTGAATCGCAAGGACTAAGAGAACTGTCTTAGATTTAACTGACCACTTTGCCTAACACAAGTGCCTAACTTTGTAAAACCGGTTGTATAGTTTGTTCGAATAAAATGTAAGTAGCTTTTACAGGAGCGTCTTCCTAAGCCTATGCACCTGTTGAAGGCAGTACTGTGGCAAACTCCCTTCTCCCCAAACTGTACTCCTTTGCATTTAGTAAGCCAAGGAAGGATGTAGGAGAAAAAATCGAGGGAGTACAAAAGCACAGAGAAGACAGTTCCCTCTCTGTCAGGGATGCCCTGGGTCTTAAACAGTGATTTAGGATATGAAAGTGAAGAAAATGGAGTCGACATCTGAGGATTCCGCTAAGAGAGATGTCCATCATCTTCATCTTTCTCTTTTTTGAGAGATCCGCCTGCCTCTTCAGCCCGAGTGCTGGGATCAGAGGATTGCGCCTCCACCGCCTGGCCATCTTCATCTTCATCTTCATCTGTACTGCTGGAGTCGTCTGAGGAGCTGTTAGAGTCGTCTGAGGTCAGATGTCAGAGTGCGAGTCGTCGGAGTGCAGAGTGATCGGAGTGCTAGTCGTCAGAGCTGCTAGAGAGTCTGTCATCAGAGTGCTAGAGTCATCCAAGGAGCTGCTAGAGTCTTCCTCTTTTCCATCTTCCATCATATTCTGCCTGGATACTTGGGAGCCACCATCAGCGCCCTCAATAGTCTCCGAGGAATCTGTTCCAGGAGTCAGCAGCCCTTGCATTTCCCGAGACCTATTTTGCTGCTCCTCTGCTGAAGCAGACTGCTGATATGTCTGTCCAGACATGGCGAAGTTCTTTCCCTTACCATAGGTTGCCTTCGCCTCTCTGTAGGCGGCATACTCCTCAGATGACAATCCCTTGAGCCAGAGGTCCATGTCTACCCAGTATTGTTTCTGTAGCTCCTCGGCCTGGCTGTTATAGTGCTCTTTCTGGCTCTTCGGGACTCGGTGCCATCTTCTGCTCATCTCAACCCAGCGCTCCCTCAAGGGTAGATGGCGCAGCTCCAGACTTGACCACGAATCTTGGTGAAATTTGTGGTATCCATTCATAGGAGGTTTCTTGGGTTCTCCCTGAAATTTCATCACTGAGGGAGATGTTTTGGGAAGATCTGTTTTTGGAGGAGACTTCATGTTTTCCATATTTCTTTGTGATTTCTTAGGGACTTTGGTTTCCTGGCTCCTGAGCACCACAGATTTCTTATACTTATAATGCTCTACATCAGGATGGCTTCTCTTGAATTTAGTCACTTTCTCCTCAAAGTCCCGCTTCTTCTTCTGGAAGTCCTGAATGTATTTCTCCTTGATCTCCCCTGGCAGCTGATTGTATTTCTCAGCCAGGAGTTTGGCCAGCTGCGAGTTGTTGTATTTAGGATAGCGCTGAGAGTACTTGGCCCGCTGCTCCTTGTAGAAGCGCATATAGGCAGTCAGGGGTCTTTTGGGGAAGTCAGGGTGTTTCTTCCTTTTGGGCTGTTGTTTCATATGTTCACTGGCTTCTAGCACTAATTCTGACAGTGTGCGGAACTTCCTCAAAGTATGAGAAAGTTGCATCCACTTTTGTTTGCACATTTTGCCTGAAAAATGTTTAAAAGCCACTTTGCCCCAGTCTAGGTCTTCCTGGGTTTTTTTGAATGATGTGGAGTCATCTGAGGGGATATTTTTCTTGATGCATTCCAGTAACTTCAGAATGTCTTCTTGGGACCATGGATAATCTTTATCAAGTGATGCCATCACTAGCTTAGGTTCTGTGCCCACTAATAATATCTCAGTTTTGCAAACACGTCAATAGTAGCTCAAACTGCTTAGACAAACACGTACAACTTTGTAGATAGTTTCTGAATTTCACAGTTAGAGTGAATCTGTAATTCTGAAGAGAAATAAAATGAATGTTAGACTTCCTTATTGGAATTTATAAACGAAAATCAGGTATCACTTGTAACATATTATTTATACCATTAATTTACTATTAACAATGTAAGGCGATAATTTCTCCTTTTGAAACAAAAGTTGTTTGCCTTATATATAACATAGCTATACCCTCTTAAGCCTCTTTTACCAAATATTAGCAGAGCTTGCCTGAAAAATGTGGTAATGAAGCTGGTCATGGTGGTGTACACCTTTATTCTCAGCACCAGGGAACAAATCTATGTAAATTCAGGGGCAGTGTGGGGTACAGATCAAATTCCAGGACAATAAGTGTTATACAGTGATAATCAATCAATCAAACAAACAAAAATAAATAAATAAATAAATAAATACAAATAAATGTGAATGATATAAATACCAGGCTGGGGAAACTTAGATGAGCGAAGAAGAAGAAGAAGAAGAAGAAGAAGAAGAAGAAGAAGAAGAAGAAGAAGAAGAACAAGAAGAAGAAGAAGAAGAACAAGAAGAAGAACAAGAAGAAGAAGAAAGAAGAATAAGAACGAGAAGAACGAGAAGGAGAAGAACAAGAACAAGATCAAAAAGAACAAGAACAAGAAAAACAAGATGGTGGCAAGAGGACACAGTGGGGATGGAATAAAATGCCAAAACAAAAAGACTAAATGACTAAGAAGAAAGGACTTTCACACTGAATCTGACTGCTCTCTGTATAGAGCCAAGCTGTTCATCATTTACATGCAAATGAGCTGAAAACAGGAGACAAGACACTGAACTCCCTAGACATCCAACTGTGGCATTTTCAAGGTTTGACTGTGACTGTGTAATAAATGATGGATTTATATAGTCTCAAGGAGTCTGTGTCCGGGAGTAAGAGCTCTATGCTGCATCATCTTGCATAGGTTTCAAACAAGCATTTCATTACCACATTTGCAGTTTTATCTGGCTACTCTTTCTACAGACACAAGTATCTGGAACCTAGAACTCCTGTATGGGGCAACAGCTCTGACGGTTGCTAGTCTCTCACCAATATTGTCCTTTCTAGTGTAATTTCTCTGGAATGTGGTTCAACAGATCACTCTGAATATTCTCCTATTTTTTCCAAAAATGTGCTCTGAACCTTACCTAAGCCAAATTGCATGTAATCTGCTGAGCCTTGAGTTGTTGTTTGTGTATATATAGTTTCAGGGGTAACACTCTGAGTTGCGGAACCAATAAGAGGGCTCATCCTTGGGAGAGGCCAATCCTCTCAAAGGAGAAATCTTGAGAGTAAACTTCTGAATACTTGAGAATAATATTGAGAATTATTTTTGAAAATAATAAATTAGAAATGATAAAAGACATCCCTCATTTAAAAACTCTCTGCGGGTTCTCCCACCGGCCCCGCGGCAGGTCGCAGCAGTTCGTGTGGTGGCAGCCGAGGCGGTGTAACTCTGTGACAGGTTCGGCCTCGCACGTGCCTCCCACCCAGCGCAGCCAGGATGCCCAAGAGGAAGGTGAGCGCGGAGAGAGCGGCCGGCCAAGGCAGAGCCCAAGCAGCGCTCGGCGAGGCTGTCGGCCAAGCCCGCCCCTGCCAAGGTGGGCGCGAAGCTGAAGAAGGCCGTGGTAACAGATAAACCATCAGACAAAAACGTGCAAACAAAAGGGAAGAGGGATTAAAGGCGTGTGCCACCACTCGGGAGGCAGAGGCAGGCGGATCTCTGTGAGTTCGAGGCCAGCCTGGGCTACCAAGTGAGCTCCAGGAAAGGCGCAAAGCTACACAAGAGAAACCCTGTCTCGAAAAACCAAAAAAAAAAAAAAAAAAAAAAAAGGAAGAGGGGAGCAAAGGGCAAACAGGCAGAGGTGGCTGACCAGCAAACCACAGATGTGCCTGCAGAAAATGGAGAGGCTGAGAACCAGAGTCCACCCTCTGAAGTCGAAGAGAAAGAAGCCAAGTCGGACTAACCATCCATCCTGTCTGTCAGTGTCCCCGCCTCCCTTCTTGTACATTCCAGAGGAATATTTTTATCAACTATTTTGTAAATGCGAGTTTTTTAGTAGCTCTAGAAACATTTTTAAAAGGTGGAGGAAGTCCTAGCTCATCCCATTTTTTAAGTGTAAATGATTTTTTTAAGAGGTTAAATCGCTTGCTGGTTGGTTTTTTTTTTTTTTTTTTTTTTTTTTTTTTTTTTTTGGAACAACCAGAAAATAGCAGGATACTGAATCAGGAGAGGCTGTGACTGTCTCAGGGGTCACCATAACATTCCGTAGAGGGGGCTAGTTTTATATCCTACAACACAAAGCATACTTGGAGTTTTGGTCGTGCATTTGTGTCTGGAATATTTTCAGTTATTTCTGGTCTCCTGTTTCTAGTAGAACTGTATCCTAAAAAACCACTCCTCGGTCCTTGCCCTGTCAGAACTGTCTCTGGTCATGGCAGTCCATTTTTCTAACAGTTGTGATAATGTGCTGTGAAAGATTGAAATTTTGAATATGTACTGTACGTGGCATAAAATTGTGAGTCAGTGGAATTAAGGATTTTGAGCATTTGATTGTTATGTGAGGTCTTAGGGAAAACTTGCTAAGCTTAGGATGGAACATCACTGGAATAAGTTCAAAAAAACAATACATGGCTCTTTTGGGTACGTGAACACAATGTATGACTCTTAGAGTTTGGGTCCATGTTTTAAGAATTGAAATGTCTGCCGGGCGGTGGTGGCACACGCCTTTAATCCCAGCACTTGGGAGGCAGAGGCAGGTGGATCTCTGTGAGTTCGAGGCCAGCCTGGGCTACCAGGTGAGTTCCAGGAAAGGCGCAAAGCTACACAGAGAAACCCTGTCTCGAAAAACAAAAAAAAAAAAAAGAATTGAAATGTCTGTGTACTCAACCAATAAAGTCTCAGTTGTGAAAGAGTAAAAAAAAAAAAAAAAAAAAAAAAAAAAAAAAAAAAAAACCTCTCTGCAAAGAAAATTGATAAGATCAGCTGGATCTAAGTAGAAAGCTTACCTTGAACTTTTTAAATTGTGTCAAAATCAACATTATCAACCACAGCTGCCTTCTCACTCAGGATCCTCCTGCCTGAAGATCCAAAGTAGGTGGTACCAGTAGAAGTGAGTGGTTTCAATTATTTGTTTTGATTATTTTCTCAGTGCCAGGGATAGAACAAAATGTGTGCTAGGCAAGTTATTAATGAGCTGAGTCCCCAGCACCAGGAGCTCAGCAAATGTATAATGTTACTAACTGAATGTGTCTTAATGCACTAATAACATATTATTATTAAAAAGCTTTTAAAAACATGAGACCCAAGACTGTAGCTTCTTATGCTGGGAAAGGTTTTTTTTTTTTTTTTGGTTTTTTCGAGACAGGGTTTCTCTGTGTAGCTTTGCGCCTTTCCTGGAGCTCACTTGGTAGCCCAGGCTGGCCTCGAACTCACAGAGATCCGCCTGGCTCTGCCTCCCGAGTGCTGGGATTAAAGGCGTGCGCCACCACGCCCGGCTGCTGGGGAAGGTTTTATACACATTGCATTTCATGAGTTCTATAATGTGCACTAAGTTTAGATTCCATACTAAAAATCGAACTACATATCTCCATACATTCAAAATTTAGGATCACAAGAAACATAAAGGAGGCAGAATAATCACATTCATTTTAAATTTTAAAGTGATAGATCAAAATTCTCCAGCTCAACAGGAAACTGAAAATGACGGTGCTCTATTTACTTATCTATCTATCTATGTATCTATCTTCTGAGACAGGGTTTCTCTGTGAAAGAGTCCTGGCTGTCCTGGAACTCACTCTGTAGACCAGGATGGCCTCTAACTCACAGAGATCCACCTGCCTCTGCCTCCTGAGTGCTGGGATTAAAGGCATTCACAGCCACCACCAGCTGGTGTCCTCTTTATTAACTATGTCCAATACATCTATTTGAGAAAACTTGAAAGCTGAGAAAGAAATATAAAGTCAGGATTTCTACTCACCTCCAGATGCTCTGGTCTCAACAATGCTTGCCAGAAAGTCTGCTCTCTGCTTCAGGGGTGCTGTGTCTCCTGGACTCCCTAGACTGCAGTTGTGACTCTGAACTGAGCACATCTTGCAGTTCTGAAGCCTTTATATACAGATCTGAAAGCCCCACCCTAAGGTGGAGTGTTTACATATTAGCCTGATTCAATTAACTTAAACAATCTCCTTCCTTAGCCCAGTGGATACACCCTGAGTGATGTTTTAGCCCTCATACCTTTTTGCTGTTATGCTATGGATGAAGCAGGGCTCTTCATGAACATTTCCACATGTTAATAAATGCAAAGAAACTTATTGTGGCAGTCAATCTTGGTTCATCTAATGTCTAAGCTTCTGGGCAATCCAGTAAGGAATTCCCTCTCTCTCTCTCTTTCTCTCTCTCTCTCTCTGAAACAGGGTCTCTCTATTATGTATCTCTGGCTGTCCTGAAACTTACAGTGTAGATCAAGTTGGCTCTCCAGGTCACAGAGATCTACCTGCCTCTGGCTACCATGTGCTGGGATCAAAAGAGAACACCCCCATTTCAGGCTACGTAAGACATTTTCTCACTCAGCTGATTTGAACGAGGAAGATTCACTCTAAGACTGAGCCATACAGGCTGGGCGGTGGTGGCCCACGCCTTTAATCCCAGCACTCGGGAGGCAGAGGCAGGTGGATTTCTGTGAGTTCGAGGCCAGCCTGGTCTCCAAAGAGTGTTCTAGGAAAGGCGCAAAGCTACACAGAGAAACCCTGTCTCGAAAAATCAAAATTGTACAGTCATTTTATTAGTTCTGTCCCTTTAGAGAACCCTGACTAATCCATGATTTCAAATATCACGAGGAAATTCACTCTTCCATAATTAGTACATACTAATTTTTTAAAAAAATCTATGTATTTAATTTTGTTGATGATAGATTATATATTTTGGAGCTTAGAATAATATCTTGCAACAGATTTGTTCTTTGTAAGGGTCAGAAAGCATGAATTGAGCTGGGCGTTGGTGGCGCACGCCTTTAATCCCAGCACTCGGGAGGCAGAGCCAGGTGGATCTCTGTGAGTTCGAGGCCAGCCTGGTCTACCAAGTGAGCTCCAGGAAAGGCGCAAAGCTACACAGAGAAACCCTGTTTCGAAAAAACCAAAAAAAAAAAAAAAAAAAAAAAGAAAGCATGGATGGATTGAATCAGCTGCTCCCCAGTTTGTTGAATTCCACCATGAACCTCTTACTCTTCCTTCCCTTAACCTGTCACCTACATTTCAAGGTCAAACTCAGAGTTTGTTATAAATTGATCATCTAATCATCAGAAAAGTAACTTTATGTATTTGCTGTTAGACAAGCCTGTTTGGTTCTGAGAAAAAAGACTTTTTCAAGTAAATAAATAGAAAGATAGGAAAATAAGTAAGTAAGTAAGTAAATAAATAAATAAATAAATAAATAAGTAAATAAGTAAAATCTGGGCAGTGGTGACTCACACTTTTGATCCTAGAACTTGGGAGGCTGAGCCATGATCTCTGTGAGTTCAAGGCCAACCTGGCCTACAGAGCAAGATCCAGAACGGGCACCAAAACTAAACAGAGAAATTCTGTCTCAAAAACAACAACAAAAAAGAATTCTTCACAGTAGATAGTATACACTGAAAAGAAGTAGCAAGTCTTTCTCAGGTAGTTTATGACTTAAGCAGAATCTGATAGACCCCAGACCCAGGGTACTACCTTCTCAGGTGGGTGCCCCAAGAACCCAGACTCTAGTCCAGTTGATGCAAAGAGCAAGAGGTTTATTGATGCGGCTGTACAGTGGGGATCCTCTTGTCCTGAGAGTAAGAGTCGCGACTACTGCAGCCACATGGGTACTTTTAAAGAAAAAAAAATCACAAAAGCCATAAGATTACAATTACCATACAGTTTTGTTTTGATTGATTTATGTCTAGAGGCTAATTTTACAAGATCATGGCCTAATCACAGGTGGGTACAATCATCTCCTCATGCACATTCTTCCTGAAACCTCAAGGGGGTATCAGGGTGGGAGTGAAGGTTCCACAAAGATCACAGTGGTCTTTACTGGAACACTTGCAATTATCCCAGTCACAGATGAGCACATCTCTTAACAGAGATCTCTTTACATTGCTACATTGTTACAGGGGTGGTTGAGTAATGTCTGAGTCAGTTTGCCCTTGGAACTAGCTTTTTAGTTCTTCATTCTCCTGGGGCTTAGGGGCTGTAAGCCTGAAGGGTTAGGGTCTTTCATTCTCCCATTTTCTTTTCTTTTCTTTTTTTTTTTTAAAGATCCAACTCTTTTTTTTTTTTTAAGATTTATTTATTTATTGTGTATACAGTGTTCTGTCTGCATGTATCCCTGCAGGCCAGAAGAGGGCACCAGATTTCATTACAGATGGTTGTGAGCCACCATGTGGTTGCTGGGAATTGAACTCAGGACCTTTGGAAGAGCAAGCAGTGCTCTTAACCTCTGAGCCATCTCTCCAGCCCCCCTCCCCATTTTCTTTAGGCAAATTTTAATCTTAAAATTATGGTATCCTATATTTCAGTAACTTTTAAAGCTTGGTATTGTTGCGTTAAAACAAGGGTCTATACAACAGATAATCTCTCTTGTATAAATTGCAGTAACATATTTAAAATGCATGGGCCAAAGGTTAAAAGCATAAGTAAAATAAGCAGGGGTGCCAGAATTGCAGATACCAGGGTCGTCATCCATGGGGACCTATTAAACCATACTTCAAACCAGCCTTGTTGGGCTTCCTGATCTCTCTGTCTTTTATCCAATCTAGCTGGGAGCTTTTATGGAGTCCCTGACTATCCCTGAGTTCTACATAAAAATAGCATTCTTTTCCTAAGGCAGCACAGAGGCCACCTTCTTTTAGGAATAGTAGATCCAGTCCTCTTCTATTCTGGAGTACTACTTCTGACAGGGAGATAATGGACTGTTCTCACCTCTAAACCGACTGCTCCAAAGCTCGGAGGTCGTCATCCACTGCAGCCTGGAGGGTTAAATAATGCTGATTCTCCTGAATCAAGGCCACTGTCCCTGTCCCAACCCCCACAGCAACTCTGAGCCCTAGCAGAGTTGCCAGAGTTACAGACACAGATTCACATTGAAGCGAGTGGGGTGGCTGGAATAGAAATTTTCAAGGTTGCCTGCCGGGTGGCAATATATTCTGGGGATGATCTGGACCATCACACAGAAGCCTCCCTCTGTTTCTAACCTTTTAAGGACTTCAATGGATACACAAGGGGTCAGCCCGGTGGTGCAGGCCCACCATGAGTCTTTAGGTGGGATGATGCTTGGTCCCTGTATATCGGAGGTTGGGATGGTCTTATTGCAGAGGCCAGCTTGTGATCCTGTAGGTTGCCCAATGGAAAGGCCTGCCCCATTAACTTCAGTTAGGCTTAGTTTAAGAGTTGCATTCCAGCGACAAGTGGAAGCCTCGCCGATGGTGTAATTTCCAACAGTGGCAATTCCCTGGTAATAAGGGGTGCAGCCCCTAGGCATAGCCAGCAGGGGTCTGCTAACCTAGGCTTGGTTTCTTTGATGATCCCAAAAGCTCCTTCTATCAAGTTGAGCATTCTTTTCCCGGTGCCCTGTTGGTGCCAGGCATTGGGTTTTGTAGTGTTGGTAGCTACCCTACTCAGAGTGGTTCCCTGGCTCAGGGTAGATCTAGGGTTCAGCCCCATAGGTCTGGGGGGTGTCTCTTGTTCCACCAATACCTTGTTTGGCCCTAAGACTTGTGGAGGGATTGAGGCACAAATCGATGGGAAAGAGTGATGAGGGCCCCCCAATCACATCCCATAGGCTTGTAATGGCATAACCCCCAGGTTTCTGGTACCTTGGAGGGGTCTTTGTAATTAAATTTCAGTCGGAGATTGTATCTATCTCGGCCTGAATAGCAAACATGTCCACAATCTTTCCATCCTATTGAAAGGGGGTCATTACCTTGCTTTGTGCCCCATCTTTTTGTCATTCTACCAAAAGATGATGTCTTGCAACCCCATTTATGACAGTATAACTGCCATGTGGAGTTACATCGTGAGTGGCAAGTGTTTTTGTTCCCAAGGCGAACATACCAGTCAT
>NW_023504706.1:0-1179 GCF_004664715.2 Peromyscus leucopus | reverse complement strand
AAAGGTCTTACACATTTTTTAGTTTATGTTATCCCAAGTTATTTATGTATTATGTGGCTGTTATAAAGGGTGATGTTTCTTTACTCCTTTCACAGCCCTTTTACTGCTTTCAGCATTCATTTGTGTATAAAAGGACTACTGATTTTTTTTTTTTCAGTTTGCTCTTGTATCCACTGCCATTTTATCTGAAGAGTTTATCAGCTTTAGGAGTTCCCTGGTAGAAATTTTGGGGTCACTTATGTATACTATATTATCTATCTGCAAATTAGTGAAAGTTTGCCCTTCTTCCTTTCCAATTTGTATCCCTTTGATCTCCTTTTGTTTGTTCAGAGTTGCCTCTAGATAGGAACAAGTACTTTGAGCCTGTGCCGTGCCCTAAGATATTGAATAAATATTGAGATGATGGACAGCCTTGTCTTTTCCACTGATTTTAGTGGAATCCGCATTGAGGTTCTCTCATTTAATTTGAAGGTGCTGTTGGCATTGCTTGTAATTGCCTTTTATTAGTTAAGGAATGTGTTCTTGTATCTGATCTCTCGTAAGACCTTTTATTATGAAGGGATGCTGGATTTTTTGTCAAAGTTTTTTTCATCATCTAAATGAAATGACATGTGCATTTTTTTTTCTTTCAGTTTGTTTATATTGTGTGTATTAGCTTAACAAATTTTCATAGTGAATCCGATCTTGCCTCCTGGGCATGAAACTAACTTGTCATCGGTGGATAAGTTTTTTTGATGTGTTTCTTTAGATCTGTTTGCAATAGTTTGTGGAGTCATTGAATTTGTCATCAATGTTCACGAGGGAGATTGGTCTGTAATTCTATTTTGCTTGTTGCATCTTTGTGTGGTTTGGGTTATCAGGGTAAATTGTAGCCTCCTAAAAGAACTTTTGATAATATTCTTCTGTGTTTCTTATTAGTGTCGGAACAATTTTGAATAGAGTATTGGAATTAGTTTTTCTTTGAAATCTGGTAGAATTTTCCACTGAAACATCTGGTCTGGGCTTTTTTTGGGGTGGGGGGAGATTTTGATGACTTTTCTTGTTTTCTTTAGGGGTTAATTGATCTTATTTAAATATTTTTCTGGTCTTGATTAACTTTGGTATAATATGTATGTATCCAGAAAATTGTCCATTTTCTTCTCAGATTTTCCAATTTTGTGGAAGTAACACGTTTTTGAA
>NW_023504705.1:0-27476 GCF_004664715.2 Peromyscus leucopus | reverse complement strand
ATAACAGGAAAGCATGCACGTGAGGTGTCTGGAAGCTTCTTACATTAAGTTCTCATTGTCTGAGACAAAGGTAGCATATTGAACTGGCAGCAAGACTGTCCAAGGGTCATCATGGGGGAAGAGTGAGAAGATACCTTTACAAGCATGAAGACCAAAATGCACATCCTACATATTCAGTGGGGTTTCTGTTACAAGTACTCAACAACGTAATCCTAAGAGTCCAACCTGCTCCTTACCTCCTTGGGATTTCCTCTTCACACACATCCAAATGCAAACAACAATGGCTATGATCATGAGTCCCAGGGGGATGAATATGAGTACTTCCTTATATTGAAACTTGGTGGTGGATGGAAGCTGGGTGATATTTATGGTAGGTAGAAGCTGGGTGATATTTACAGTTGGTGGAAGCTGGGTGATATCTGGGGCCCTTGATGTTGATCCTTAAAAAAAATCAGGAAAATTATGGATAAAGTTAAAAACACACCTCCATCAACAACTTCTCTCCCCATGCAGCCCAAGGAACTCATGTGTAACAACCATTTTACACTTCCTGAATAGAGAGGGGAGGAGAGTTGTGCGTACGATATCCTTGCAGGGTTTATTTCATCACTGAAGAAGGAAATATCTATCAAACCATCAAGCAATGTGACATATTTACTGTGGGTAGAACTTTCTGGATGTTGGCACAAGTGATGGAGTTTAATTGCGTCAGAGAAAGACAGTGAGACCTTTCAGAGTGATGTGGAGCTGGTGCAAGGGCAGCTGTAAGTGAGGCAGAAAGGGCTGGAAGTTTACAGTGATGCAGACAAACTTGGGGCCCCTTAGCAGGCCATGTCAGTTACTAGAGAATGAGAAACATTGGAAGGTGAGATGGGGAACAGAGAGTCTTGTGGTTATCACTGGATCCCCAGACAGGCACACTACCAAAAAATCACTCTCTTAGTCTATCAAATTTGATGGAGTTGCCTTCTGTTTAAGTAATACCTACTTGTCCTTTCCCAGGGGAATTTTAAGAGTTCCTTGAGCCAGTGACAGAAATTTTTCATGAGGCTTTTCAGATACTTGTTTAGTTCCTCATCATTCTTCCATTCATTCATGATATCTCCAGCTTCAAGACTAATCAACATCCAGCTCATATTCATTGTGTTCAAGAGCATGCAGTACTTTCCACTGATGTTAAATTGCAAAAAGGTACCGATGATTTGTCCTTGTTCAAGCTGAGAAAGTATGATGGTCTGTAAAATGGGGTGACCTGCAAACCACATACAAAGCCATCATTTTTCACTTTTGATAGATCTACCACCTCCTCAAAGGGCAAGACTTTTCCCACTGGCTTATGAGCCAGCATCATTTCCACATGACTTGGTTATCCATTGGGGACCATATGCTTCCCAGGTAGGGCCAATGCTCAGTTTTTTCCACACAGATACAATCACCATCTCATTCCCATATGTGCTCTGCCCTTCCTCTCTCTTGCCCCCTGTCTCTGCCTCTGAACTCCATCCTCCACTTACCATGGATCTTGGTTATCCTCTGTTTGGTTTCAGCCAGCTTCTTCCGGAATTCGTGCCCCAAAATCTCCAGCTCTTGCACAATATCTGTCCACATTTGAGTGGCATGAACCGCGTTTCCCAGGTCACCTGAAGGTGTGGCATTGTTGTCATCATACTGAAGGAAAGATTCTCTATCCAGTGAGCACTGTCCTTCACAACAGGGCTCTCCAGGTGTGGTATGAGTCTTGACCGTGACGTTGCAACTAAGAGAGTGTGTGTCTGTGAGAGAAACATGCAGGTGAGGGACAAAGTAGGAGCAGAAAGCCACAGGACTCATGGTTCTGAGACACCCAGAATCCCTCTGAAGGACAAAAGGGCAGGAAAAGAAGCCTCCAGTCAAGATGTCCATCATTATCTGGATCCTTATTCTATGCCATCTTTGAATGTCTTAAGTTGAGAAGACTCTTCAGATGCACACAGTGTCACCAGGGGGATTTATCTCATAAGTTCTTTTAGTGACTTTTATCAAGTGTTGAGGAATAAAATATATCAGATAGTATCTGTTCCTGGCACTGAAAATCTACTGAATACACAGGGAAAGGAGGCACCATAGAACACGAGTTGAATTCCACATGGAGTCTGGGAGCTCAGGAAAGGCCTCCAGGAGAAATGCTGCAAGTTGGCCTGGGAAGGGGAGCTGTCACCTGTGAGCACAGTGCTCACCAGAGTTCCCCCTGGGTCCTTCACACAGCAACATTGGGCATCAGATCTCAGATTCTCCCATGTTAAACCACACCCCTAACTCATTCCAAAGCAGAGATCTCTGTCTGTGACCTGCTTGAAGCACCAATCTCCCTCCCCTTCCTCAGGCAGTTGTTTCCAGCACACTTATGGCCCCTGGTCTCCCAGACTTTCCCTAACAGCAACAGAAGACACAATGTCCTAGAGCTGTTCTGTTCAGAAGACTGCACAAACAGGTAGGAAGTCCTAGTGAGGATGCACACACACACTCTCCTGTGTGGGTGTGAGCCTGAATCTAAAATAAATAATAATTTTTAAAGGTGCTTTTAACAAGTTTGCAATACAATTACACTAAAAAATGCAAAAGAGATGTTAAAAAAAAAAAAAACACTTTCTCTCCGACCCCACACCCAAAACTTCCCCTGTGAGGTCGACTCCTGGAGGTTTGGGGACCTCCTTTCCTGTCCCCTTCAACAGCTTCCTCTTCCCTTCTCCTCTCTGCCTCTTCTACCACCTGTTCTCTTCCTATCTCACAGTTCCCCCACCCACTTTCCCCTTCCTGCCACTCCTAAGGCTTGGATTTCTCCTTGAATGGCTGTGATCCTTTCTCACTCAGCACACCTCACTGGAAGATTTGCTGGACATGAACATGAACCCTCCAGAGCAGAGAACAGGCTTTGTGGTTGTGAACCAAAGTCACAAACTTGGCACTTTGCTGGATCAGATAGAATAAGCATCAGTTATCTGTAACAAAAATCCACTTAGAAGTGTGAAGAAAGGAAACTGTTCTGCTAAAGCAGGAACAGGTAATTATGAAGGTGATTTAAAGAAAGCATCCCTGACACAATTCCTTCCAAATATGCACCAATAAATAATAATAAAAATAACAGTAATGGCCGGGTGGTGGTGGTGCACGCCTTTAATCCCAGCACTCGGGAGGCAGAGGCAGGCGGATCTTTGTGAGTTCGAGGCCAGCCTGGGCTACCAAGTGAATTCCAGGAAAGGCGCAAAGCTACACAGAGAAACCCTGTCTTGAAAAACAAAAACAAACAAACAAACAAAAAAACAGTAATGATATATGTCCTAGAAGTATTTACACACAGACCTCCAGATTTAATAAGGAAAATATTTTTATAACCTCCTACAAGTGTGTCACCATAGTATTGATTAGACAAGGTCTCTAAGAGGCTTGGGATTCACAAGTAGGCTAGACAGGCTTGCCACTGACCCCAGGGTTCCCTTGCCTCTGCCTTCTTAGTACTGACAATAAAAGCTCACAGCACCATGCCTGGCTCTATTACAGGAGTTCTAGGGATCAAACCCGAGTCCTCGTGGTTGTGAAGCAGGCCCTAGACCACTCAGCTGTCTCCCCATGCTTTGGACACACAGGACTTTTAGTAGTCAGCAAACAGACAGAATTTTCTGGAGATAATGTCCATGTGCCCCAGGAATGGCTTGCAGGAACCAAGCCAGAGGCTGGTCCATACTGCAAGAAAGAAAAAATCCAGAACTTCTAAAGCTGGTAGTGAAGGGTATATAAAGAGTCAGAGATGTGTCAAAGAGGATGTGATATGAAATATGTCCACAGAGAAGCATGGATAACGCTTGTTTACCAAGCATGGCAAGGATGCCCAGGCAGAGGGGCACAGGCCTTGGCAGATGCCCAGGGATGAAAACTGCACAAGTCCAGGGTTGTGGTGTTTGAATGAGAATGGCCACCATAGGTTCATATGTCTGAATGCTTGATCATGAGGGAATGCCCTGCCTGGGAGAGACTAGTTTTGTGGCCATGTTTGAGTAGGTGTGACCTTATTGGAGGAAGGGTGTCATTGGGGGTAAGCTTTGAGGTTTTTAAAAGCCCAATAAAAGCCCAGACTCTCCCCCTTCTTGCTGCCTTTGGATCTGAATATGAAACTCTCACATTCCTTATCTGCCTGTGTCCCACCATGATCCCTACCATGAGGATAATGGGCTGAACCTCTGAAACTGTAAGCAAGCCCCAATGAAATGCTTTATTTTATACGAGTTGCCACGGTCATGGTGTCTCCTCACAGCATTAGAACACTGAGCAAGGCAGTGTTTCTCATTGAAGTTGCTTTAGTTGTGTTTTATCATAGTAAAGGAATAACACTAGAATAACATGTGCCAGATCCCTGGACATACTGCAGTGCTCCAGAGGTGGCTTCCTGGAACTGGACAGAGGATGACCATGCCCACACTACAGGACAAAGCAAATCTAGGCTGGTTAAATCTGCCAGTAGAAGACTGGTGATCAAAAATTTCTGAGAAGTGCATGGGTCAGACTGGATGTAACAGCAAACATTTCCAAGGGGAGTGAGCAGAGACCATCCTGCTCAGTGGGATGCTGGAGCACCTCTGTGGAGAAGCACAGTGAGAAAGACCAAGGAGAAGACACCAGCATTGTTGGAACCTCAGGGATGATGATGACTCAAGGCTCAGGTGTTGTTAGGAAACTGTATTTCTTTTAATCCTAGCAGCATTGTACAGAAAATCCCACCAGGTGGAGTGATCAGGAGGCAGTAACATCAAGGGCAGTGGTCCATTGATGAGGAAGGGGATCCACCTTGAAGCTTAACTGCTTAAGGGGCTCATGGCTAACAGAACACAGAAGTCCTAAATAGAGATAGATGGTTAGTCAACCCAGATGTGGCTGGATTTTAATAATTAAAAACAGGACAGATGATCAAGGAGCTGAGAGCTGCTATTTCATGAAAACCCCAGGCTCCTGTACCCATTGTTTAAACTGGACCATTGGGGCTAGAGAGGTGGTGCAATGGTTAAGGACACTTGTTCCTCTTGCAGAGGATCCAGGTTTGAGTTTACCAACCACACATGGTGGCTCACCACTGCCTGTAACTTCAGTTCCAGGAGATCCAATGCCCTCTTTTGACCTCCGAGGGCACCAGGCACATATGTGCTACACATACATACATGCAGTCAAGACATAAACCTATAAAACAATTAAAACTGAACGACCTCAAAGACAGACCAGATTTACTTCCTAGTGGAATAGATCAGGTCCCTACAAGAGAGAACACCCAGCCTTGCAGCAAGTGACTTCCCTCTTTCTGTATCATTTCATTACTGTCACTCAGGGATGAACCCCAAGATGCTCCTGTGAATGTCTAGTGTGGTGGTTTGAATGAGCCTCTATAGAGGAGGGTGTCTGAATACTTGGTCCCCAGTTGGTGGCAGCTGTTTGGATAGGTTTAGGAGATATGGCCTGGCTGAAGGAAGTATGTCACTGGGGGTGTGGCTTTAAAACCCATTCCCATTTCTTCATCTCTGGACTTTGCTTGAGGTTTAAGATATGGGCTCTCAGGTGGGCATGGTATCACAGGGCTCTCATCCCAGCACTTGAGAGGCAGAGGAAGGCAGATCTCTATGAGTTTGTGTCCAGCCTGTTTTCCATAGTGAGTTCTAGGACAGCAGAACTATATAGTGAGACCTTGTCTCCAAAACCCAAACCAAACTAAAAATGTGTGGGTTCTAAGCTTGCTGCTCCAGCCACCAAGCATGCCAATTGATGATGAGGTGATGGACTCTTTCCCTCTGAAACTATAAGCCTCCTCAAAACCCTCCTTCTGTATGTGACCTTGGCCTTGGTATTTTATCACCGTAACAGAAAACTAACTAATATCACTACTATGTAATTATTGAAGTCTTCACAGGCCAGATGATCTCTGTTGAGGAGTCACATGGGAATTGGAGCTGAGCTTGGTGGGTCAAATCTGTAATCCCAGAACTTGGAAGATGGAGAAAGAGAGAAGAGATTATTGCAGCTTCTATAGTGTGTGCTATAGTTTGAAATCCTGCCTTTAAACAAAACAACAAGAAAAGAAAGAAGGTAAAGAAAAGAGAAAGAAAGTAGAAAAGCATGTGGTTGTGACCACCTTGTCCCTGGAAGCTTCTGTTGTGATTGTCTGGAGAACACCCTATGGTGTTCATAGGACTTCAAGGACAAAGCTGTCCCTGGGTGGTGGAGGACTTGTGAGGAATCCCTGGGAAGGCAGTCTTCAGAGCACAGCATGCCTTAGGTCCAGGGGAGCTGTCTGAGACCTCCTCCTGAGGGGTTGCACTGGTGACTGGGTTTAGACTTCAGCTGATCCCAGTGGTGCTGAGGGCGTCAGTAGCTACCCCCTCTGCTACCCTGCCCTCCTCATTCATGTAGCAGTGACTTTCTTCACCCTAAGTTTGTCAATTCACTGAAGAGAATCAGGGAGGGACTTGGTGAGGAACAGGGTGCTGGGACTTAAGCCCTAGTGATAGTGAAGACAAGTCTAGGAGCTTCCAGTGAGGAGACTGTGACCTTCCTGACTCAGTAGTCCAGTGTCATCGTCCCTCCCCCCAATTAAATCCCGGGAACTCACCAGCAGGCTGCAAGGATCCCAGACAGCTCAGTAGAAGGAAAAGTCTCAGAACTAGGGACAGATGGAGCCCTGTGTATGCAGTCTTTGCCATGGTTCCTGAGTCCCAGCTATCAACAAGAGTTACTGGAGCTGTGGAGAAGAGAATGTGGGAGTCCTCAGTACAGCTCCGCAGGGGAATCTGTGCAAGGATTTGCAAGGTCCCCATGAATTCAGGCTTTTCCGTGATCTTTTCCTACATCTCCTCCGGGGACCCCCAGAGGCAGTGCTGCTCTAGTCCTCCTTCCCTGAGCACTGCGCACTCCCTCGCAGGCTTCTTCTTTGCCTCTCAAGCTTGCTAGCTTGCCCCCAGGTTCTCTGGCCGACTGGCCCCCCCCCCCCCCCGCTCCTGTTGCTGCCTGGCTCTTGAGCTCGCCTTTCCCTGGCTCCCGCGCTCCCCCACTGCCGGCTCCCCACGCTTACCCACTGCTCCGCTCTGGCGCTGTGCCCTGTTTCTATTTTGTCTGGCTCCCGAGCTCTGCCCCGCTCCTATGCTGCCCCGCTTTGGTGCTACCAGGCTCTGCCGGGCTCTTATGCTGCCCCACAACTGTGCTCCCCCACTGCCCCGCCCCCTCGCTCCAGCTACCTGCCCCTGATCCCCTGCTTCCCCCGACCCCAGCTCCGGAGCTGCCTGGATCCCGCCTTGCCCCGCTCCTTTGCTCCATAGCTGCCCTGCTCCGGGGCTCCTGCGCTCCCTCTCTGCCCTGCTCCCTTGCTCCCTGGCTGCCCCGCTCCCGCTCTGCCCTGCTCCTTCACTCCCTCACTGCCCCGCTCCCTCACTCCATCGTTGCCCCGCTCCCGCGCCCTCCAGCTCCCTTGCTCCATCGTTGCCGGGCTCCCGCGCTGCCCCACTCCCGCACTGCCCCGCTCCTTCACTCCCTTACAGCTCCGCTCCCTCGCTCCATCGTTGCTGGGCTCCCGCGCTGCCCCGCTCCTGCACTGCCCCGCTCCTTCACTCCCTTACAGCCCTGCTCCCTCGCCCCATCATTGCACTGCTCCAGCGCTGCCTTGCTCCCTGGTTCCATCGCTGCCGGGCTCCCGCGCTGTCATGCACCCTCGCTTCATTGCTGCCGGGCTCCGCGCTGCCCAGCTCCCTCGCCCCATCGTTGCACCGCTCCCGAGCTGCCAGGCTCCCTAGCTCCATTGCTGCCGGGCTCCCGCGCTACCCAGCTCCCTCGCCCCATCTTGCACCGCTTCCGCGCTGCCCCACTCCCGCGCTGCCCAGCTCCCTCGTTCCATCGCTGCCGGGCTCCCGCGCTGCCAGGCTCCCTCGCTCCATCGCTGCCTCGCTCCCGCGCTGCCCCACACCCTCGCTTCATCGCTGCCGGGCTCCCTCACTGCCCCACTCCCTCGCCCCATCGTTGCACCGCTCCCGCGCTGCCCGCTTCCTCGCCCCATGGTTGCACCGCTCCCGCGCTGCCTGGCTCCCTCGCTCCATCGCCGCACCTTTCCTTGGCTCCCTCCCTGGCCGGCTCCCGCGCTGCCCCGCTCCCGCGCTCTATCGCTGCCCCCCTACAGCACGCCCTGGCTACCTGGCTCCCGCGCTCCCGGGCTGCCCCACTCCCTCGCTCCGACGCTTGCTGGAGGCAGGACTGTGAACTGAGAGGAGAGGCTAAGACACTGTTGTCCTGGGCTCCCACACCCCAAGGCCCCTTCACCTCACTCACTGGCAACTGCGCCCTCAGAGACCGTGGGCAACAGAATCAGAAAAGATTGAGACGGAATTCCACCATTGCCTTTCAGCTGGTGTCTCCGCAGACCGCAGCCAGAATCAGAGTGACACACAAGTCCGCGCTGATTACTCACCACTTTCCACACGCACTCAGCTAATTCTGAGCTCCCTGTTGCTCAGAGGCTGGCTTACCAACTCCGCCCCTCGAGGCTTCCTCGCTAACTCACCCTCCCACTTCCTACCCCTCCCTCTTGCTAGTTGTTAGGCAGGATAGCTTCACTGCAAGTTGGCCTCAATGTTGGCTGGCCACCAGACCTTACAGATCAGATTCTGGCAAGGAAGGAGTCAGAGGAGGCTCATCCTCTCTTGAAGACATAGTTTACACCTTCACATATCTGGGAGAGTCCAGAGTGGACATGACCAGACTGAGGTGGGCCATGTGGGAGGGGGTGGGGTGGGAGAGAGAGAAGGGAGGGGAACCAAGTGCAGCAGCCAGGAGGCCAAAGGTCCCAACAGGGGAGGGTCACCAAAATGTCTGACTGTAAGGGGGAGAGGGAAGAGCCTCTGGGGGAAGGGCAGCCCAGCTGCTGGGCTGGAGATTTCAGGGTAGAGGGTGAGGTATAGGTCAAACTCTGGAACAGTAGGGCCTGAGGGATGCTGGGAGAACCTGGAGGCCAGGTCCACTTTGGTGTGTTCAATAGGCATCTCAGCCATTTGTCCTGGGTTTGAAACTCAACAATAGCATTGTGTCACATGTAAAACTTGGCTTTGTCAAATACCTCTTTATACATTTCCTTTTTTTTTTTTTTTTTTTCCAAGGCAGGGCATCTCTGTGTAGCCCTGGCTGTCCTTGATAGGTAGACCAGGTTGGCAACAAACTCAGAGATCTGCCTGCCTCTGCCTCCCACGTGCTGTACACTTGCTTTCTAGGACTCCTATTACAACTGGGTAGCCAGGTTATTGTGGAACAACACCATCAAATACTTATTACATGACAACTTTAACAAAAAAGGAGCATACACACCCACCTAAATCCCCACATAGAGTGCTATATTTAGCCATGCTAACTTCAATCTCTTCACTTTAAAGGATAATTCTTCTCCTGCTGCCCCAAATCATTTGCCCTCAAGGAGACACAAAGTAAAGCATATTTTAAATGGAAAGATCTAGAAACTAATCAATAGAAAGGACCAGATGTTCTTCTAACACCAGGTGAGGTTGTGATTGTGTCTTTCCACAAATGAATGAAGTCCCAGATGGCTCCCACTGTGATGCATCCAACCAGGACAGCATCCCAGAGACCACTGGACACATGAACTGTCTGAAGATAGATAACAAACCCATCAAAAGGAGAAGTCCCAAGAGGAAGAGGAAGGCAGTAACTTGGGGAGACATCAAGACATTAACTTATCAAGCCCAGACTTTGGGGAAAACCAGGACACAATACTACTGATCCAAAAGAGGTGCTGCTATGATTACTGACTATATGACATGCTAAGTCTCAGCTTGTCCATGCAGAATCCAAATGCCTTTTGTCAGGGGAGAGAAAAAGGCACACCTGTAATAGTAGACAGTATGATGTTGTTTTGCCATGCTAATCCTTTTTTAAAGGCTTTTTTTATTGCCACACCCAGGAGTAATTCCTAGAATACAAAAAGAGGTCTCAAAGATGGCCTGTATGACTAGTAGAACTCCTAATATTACAAGAACAATATTAGCAGTCATGAATTAAGAGATGGGTGAATTGAAGAGCAGAGTTTTACTAAATGGAGCTACCACAGATTATCTGCTGTTCAAGCATAATCTTTATTGTCAACAATTTCCTGGCATCTGTTGCTTTAATGTGTCTGATTTTACTCAATTATTGATGGTCTAATTAATGATCTACATGAATAGAAAGACAAAATCTTCAAGTGACATTTGAGTGGCTTTCATGGTTGAGATGGATTTTCCTCTCCTTGGTCCTCTGTTAGCTGTTCTCATAATTTTCTTAAACTTGCCTATATAAATTAGACTAGCCCAACAGGCAATGCAGTCAGCTTCGGCCTCTATTACAGATACATTTTTTTCCAATATAAAAAAAGAGCCAGACAGTGGTGGTGGTGGTGGTGGTGGTGGTGGTGGTGGTGGTGCTGATAGACGCCTTTAATCCCAGCACTCAGGAGGCAGAGCCAGGTGAATCTCTGTGAGTTCGAGGCCAGCCTGGTCTACAAAATGATATCCAGGACAGGAACCAAAACTACACAGAGAAACCCTGTCTGGAAACAAGCAAATAAACAAACCAAAAACCAAACAAACAAAACAAAAAACAAACAAGCAAAATAAAAAAAAAAACAAGCACTCTGGAGGCAAAAGCAGGCAGATCTTCAAGTTCAAGGTCAGCCTAGTCTACAGATCTAGTTCCAGGACAACCAGAGCTATACAGAGAAACCTTGTCTTGAATAAAAAAAAAAATCAGGGGGTGGGAGGTGGGATGCAAGAGGCATGTAGGTCCTTGTGTTCACAGATAAGCACTAGGGAAATTGGGAATATTAACCTCAAAGGGTTGTCTCTTCAAAGAGAGAGATGGATAACCTGTTTTCTGCCCAGAAGGCTGGGAACAGATGTGGTTAATAGCCTGGTGACCTCTGTGCTATCAGCATGACCAGGCCGCAGCAGCTTCCCCAGATCCTTATCTTGAGGTTTTTATCTCAGTCAATCCACAGCACTGTCCTTCCACAGACCCTGTTGTGAGCTGTGTCCTCAGTTAATCTGTAGAACTGTCTGCATGGAAGATGTCACTTGTGCTTGAAAAGAATTTGGATGTAGTCATGTCTCAAGCTTTGCCGTGAACAGGAGATTGAATTAGTTATCACCAGGAACATTTTTCCCAATTGTACTGTGCTTAAATATGCCTAAAATAAAGTACCTGTGGTCAGACTTTCAAAGTTTGACCCAACCCTGGCCACTGAGTCAGGTTAGACTGAGCTTTCTGCTTGCTTCCTGTGGACCAACTCTGCTGGCTGTGGTGTTTGCAGAGACCCTGATAGGTGGCCTTCCAAATGCAATCTCATAGTAGGTGAATGCTGCCTTATAAGTGATATATTTTACCCTAAGAAGGACCATGGGTAAAAGGTTGGACTAATTTTCACTGGTTTTCAAAATTAATTTAGAGAAGGCCGGCTGAACAGTTCAGTTCTGCCTTGGACCCTGTCCTGAGCTCTGAGGTCAGTAGGCACAATTTCCAGGTTACATTTAAGGCCTTACTGACCATGTAAGTTATGTACAAAGTGAAGGCAGGTCCATTCTCTTATCTGATTGACAGGGGCAGTCCAAACCTAGAAATAATCTTATGTAAAATAGTCTTGGTCACTGTCAGTAGCAAAGGCTTCTATCCATTCTAAGTGTTATGCCCCAGTCTTGGCCCCCCCCCCCAGAAATCACCAAGAGTTGGAATTCGTATGCAAAAGCAAAGAGCCTTTACTGCAAGCTTAAGCTTGGGCTTCCCATCCATTCTGACACAGAGGTTGGATCAGGGAGAGCATTGAGCTCAGTTATGGCAGGGTTTTTAAGGAGTAAAGGATGGGGGTGTAGGGGAATTCCAGATTCAGATTGGGGTTGAACTCCTGATTGGTCAGGAGTGAGGTAACAGAATTCTGTCAAACGGGGTTTGTACTGGTGTTACTGCAAGGAAACTGACAACTTATATGGAGATTATATAAGCTATTCTTTATGGTTTAGAGCATTTAGTACTTGTTTTTCTCAATTCTGATTGGTTCTCCACAGGGTACAGTTTGTGGCTTTTCCTAGTTATTATAATGGCGAGGCCTAGTCTTAGTATTATTAGTCTACAGCCTGTCATGGCTGCACTAATGTTAAGTTAAGCATCTTCACTAAGAAGGTGTCAACACACATCAACAGATATTCATCCCTAGTGTAAGGAGGCTTCACCTCTGTGAAGTCAAATTTCTATTTCTTATCATGGGATAATCCCCTCAGATGAACAGATGGGACCCATTTTGCCCCTTGCCTTGGTTGAGCTGTGTGCAGGAGAGACTTTGAGAGGCATCATCTGCAGCCACCTTTCAGAGATGCAGAATTTGGTACCTGGAAGATAAGACCTAAGTCTGGTGTCACCCAGATGGGTGGTCTGGTGCACTTGTTGTACCAAAAGGCATCAGAAGACGGCAGGAAGGATGCTCTTGAGTCTGGCAAGATCTGCTGTTCAGTTGGATCCTGTGTTGCATTTTGGGAGACGGTCTCATCTTCTTCTTACTGGGAGTCAGTAAGAAGGCTGGTCTCCTGCAGTGACAGAAGCCATTATGCTGTATTTTTTTTTGTGAATTTTTAAAAATTTATTCATTTTAAAAAGTAAAATATTTTCTCTGTAGAAAATAGTATATATGATAACATTTCCCAATAAGCCCTTTTAAACCAAATGATAGCTGAATTATACATATAAATATTAATTAGATTCTAGGATATAGAAGAGACCTATCTTAATTTGTTCAGAGAGGTATGGTTTACTAAAATTGTGTATGTGACATTCTTTTTTTTTTTTTAAGATTTGTTTATTATGTATACAGTATGTATGACTGCAGACCAGAAGAGGGTACCAGCTCTCATTACAGATGGTTGTGAGTCATCATGTGGTTGCTGGGAATTGAACTCAGGACCTCTGGAAGAGCAGTCAGTACTCTTAACCTCTGAGCCATCTCTCATTAGGTGGTATGTTACATTCTTACTCATCTTCCCTTTCACTGTTTGATTTACGGCAGACATTTTTCTATAGGCTAATCCAAATCTAAAAAGATTTTAGCCTCCCCTTCTGAAAGTATGGCCAGCATTTTCTTTCATCAGCTTGATACAGTACAAATTCTTTCCCTGAAAGGTTTGTGAGGGGGTACTGTGCCCCCCAAAACCTCTGCCTTGGAAGGAAGGCATGGAACAAGGCTGAGTACCACAGAGATGGAACTGGGGCCTCCAAATGAAATGATCCACGTGAGCTAGTCATTGTCAATGATGCTGATTAATCTATGAAAAGTTTTGAGTCTTTCTAAGTAATGGCCAGAATGAGAGTGGGCTTGTGCATCTGAAAAAGTCTCTTGGAGACTGAGCTGAGAGCTGTACAGTGGTTTAAAAAGACAAATCACTGTGACATCACTGTTCAAGGTGGGGGACTACACCAGTGAGGTATTTAGGGTAGTCAAGTAATATCTGTTTTCTTACAAAGCTCATCAGTATTTTCCAGACATTCCACAATAGTTGTTATTTACATGTTCCTTTATTTCTTTTAATTTTATGTTTAATCTTGCACAGACACCAGCTATTTTGGTTAATACACCTGGACCATAGTTAGGGTCATGGACAGTGCCAAATGCTTTGCCCAGGTGGATGTGGCAGTTGGAGAAAAGGTGAGAAGTGTCTTCACAGACACAAAAAGTCAGGACAAGATGACATTACCTCAGTCACTGCAGCTGGCTTTAGACTTTGAAGATGGAGCTCTCAGTGAGGACAGCTTTACCTCATGGCAATCTGTTACTGGAGCCTTTTATTTTCTGTTCCTTTTCTTGACCAAAAGTTTAGAGTATTTAGGGCTGGACAGATGGCACAGAGGTTAAGAGCCCTGGCTACTCTTCCAGAGGTCCTGAGTTCAATTCCCAGCAACCATATGGTAGCTCACAATCATTTGTAATGAGGTCTGGTGTCCTCTTCTGGCCTGCAGGTGGAACACTATATACATAATAAATCTTAGAGAAAAAAAAAACTTTTAGAATATTCTGCATCCTCCTCCTTAGTTTTCTTACTGTGTTGTTTCTTTAGAAGATCAGTGTTTCACTAATGGTTGAGATGCAGGACACATGGAGTAACACATGCTTAATCTTGGGTGCTTTATTCCTGGGCATCTTACCTTTTTGTTATTTAAAGGCTTTCTGAAAACATTTTGTTGGACGTGATGGCTATTTTGGTTGCCAACTTGGCTACATTTGGAATTAACTAAAACCCAAATGGCTAGGCACACTGGTATGATTTCCTTCCTATTTAAATCATTTGATGTGGGAAGATCCAACTTCTAATCCTTATCTTTGAGGTGGGAAGATCCACTTTTAATACAGATCTCTTGGGGTAGAGGTGAAAAGATCCACCTGTAATCTGGGCCACACTTCCTGCTGTCAGCCCATATAAAGGACATGGAAGATGGAAGCTCTGCTCTTTGCCTGCTTGCCCTCTTGTCACTATCAAGTCCATCCTTTTATTGGCTTTAGATCCCAGTTCTTCTGGATTATGGGATATATTGAAGGTCATCTGAGGCATCCAGCCTTATGGACTGAATAACTACTGGATTCTTGGACTTTGTTTTGGTAGATAGTCAATGTTGGACTAGTTAGATACAGCCTGTAAGGCATTCTAATCAATCCCATATACATGTACATACATACATATGTATTTTGTCTGTCTGTCTATCTATGTATCATCTATCTATGTACTTTACTGACAGATTTTATTAGAAAGTGTGTTGAGTTGTGACACCTTTCCTATTTCTGCATTTGTTGACGTGATCCTGATATTTTTACTCTTTATCCTCTTCATTTGGTGCATCACATTTATTGATTAGGATATCATTCAACATGCCTTGCCCATTAGTGGCCAAGTGACTTCTAAGCCCACTGATGGGCAGGGAGTACAAGGGGTAAAGAAACCAGTGTATTTATTGAGTTTTTCTACTTCATTGATTTTTTATTCTAGTGTATGTGTATTTCCTATGTTTTTAAGATTCTTTTCTTAGTCTCATTTTCATTCTTCTGGTTTCCAGAGATTAGTTTGCTCTTTATTTTTAGGGTATAAATTGAGATTGTTGACTGGAAGTCTTACTTACTTTCATGTAAGCATTGATTACTTCACATTTCCCTTTAACCATCCTGTCATCATTAGATTCTTTCTAGAAAGTTATTGTTAATGTCTGTTTCAAATAAATAGTGTTATTTATTTGAAAACAGGACCATTAGACCCAATGATTTTGCCTAGAATAACAGTTCATCTAATTAAAAAATATTTTATTATTTTATGTGGATGTGTTTGTTTGCCTGAATATATGTGTGCACCATATACATGCCTGGTGCCTTGGAGTCCAGAAGAGGGTGTCAGATCCCCTGGAAATGGAGTTACAGATGGCTGTGATCACCCTGTGGGTATTTGTATTGAACTTGGGTCCTCTGGGAAAGGAGCCAGTGCCCTTACTCACTGAGCTACATCCCTAGCCTCCCATTTTTTTTGTTTGTTTTGTTTTATTTTGTTGTTGTTGTTGTTTTGAGACAAGGTTTCTTGGTATAGCTTTTGAGCCACCTGGAACTCATAGTTGTTTTGTTTTGTTTTTTTAAACCTCAGTATATATTTGTGGGGGTTTGAATAACAATGGCCCACAAAGGCTCAGAGATTTGAATGCTTGGTCACCAGGGAGTGGCATTACTAGGAGGTTTGGCCTTGTTGGGTAGCTGTGGCCTTGTTGGAGGAAGTGTGTCACTGGGGTGGGTCTTGGAGATTCAGATGCTCAAGCCAGGCCTAGTGTCTCAGTCTCCTCCTGCTGCCTGCAGATCCAGATGTGGAACTCTCAGCTCCCTCTCCAGTACCATGTCTACCTGTGTGCTGCCATGCTTCCCACCATGAGAAAATGGACTAAACCTCTGAAACTCTGATCCAGCCCCAATGCAATGTTTTCCTTTATAAGAGTTGCCTTGGTTGAGCTGTGCGATGGTGGTGCACTGCTTTAATCCCAGCACTCTGGAGGCAGAAGCAGGTAGATCTCTGTGAGTTTGAGACCAACCTGATCTACAAAATCGAGTTCCAAGACAGCTAGAGCTGTTACACAGAGGAACCCTGTCTTGAACCCTCCACCTCCCCTTAAAAAAAAAAAAAAAGTTGCCATGGTCACGGTATATTTTTCTAATGATAGAACAATGACTCTACAGTTGCCATGGTCATAGTGTCTCTTCACAGCAATAGAGCCTTGACTAGGAAAATCATATTTTCTCAGGTCATCCAGTAGAATCTTAACTGGGTCAGCACATAGCACTTTTTTTAAAAAAAATTTAACATTTTCTTTGACTCTTTGGGAGTTTCACATCATGTATGCCAATTCACTCACCTCATGGTCTCCCCATATCCCCCACACCTGCAGTGATCTCCCAGAAAACAAAACGAAGTAAGCAAAGAAACAAACACAAACATGAGCAAAACAAATAGAAAACAAAACAACAACAACAAATCTCTTTGCTTCTCCATCTTTTCTGCCTCTCCAACACCACTTCACTCATCCTAGTGGCGTTAGATGCCTCGGTGTGTCACATTGTCTACTCTTGTGTCCCACCAGATTTACTAGCAAATGGTCATTGCAATGAGTCACTGATCTGGTTCAAGGCCTGTGGTTTCTGGTACACCATCGTCACTGGTTCTTCCCTAGAACTCCTCTGGGAAATCCTGTGTCTTCCCCATGTCTCAGAGATTCTGCAGGTGTTATTCCACAAGACCAGTCCCTTCATGAACTCCAGCAGGTCTTAGATGGGGTATATGTTAGGGTGGGCCAACTCAAGCCCCAGCTGTGGGTCTGGGAGGTTGCTGAGCTAGTTAGTCTGAGCCACTGGGGCCCATGCATCTCAGGTGATGTGGGGGGAATTAGCTCCCCGAGTTTATGCCCTCAGGGTGGATTCAACCTTGCCTGTGGTGAGGGGTGGGGCCATCTCTTCCTATATCAGGGTTGAGGTCTCCCATGAGGGTCAGTGTAGATATAACCAACCATCTTATTCAATAAGAAACACAGAGCCAATGCAAAGAGGAAAGCCAAGAGATCAGAGATAAGAGCCTTACCCGCCTGCTGCAGCTAGCCTCTTCAGTCAAGAGACCTCTCCGAAAAAGACCTACTTCCTGTCTGTTTGTCTTTATATAGACTTTCTGTTCTGCCTTCTCATTGGTTGTAAAACCAACCACATGACTGCCTTGTCACTGTCTGTTGACTATATCCTTGAACACACAGAGATGTACCTATCTCTGCCTACCAAGGGATGGGATGAAAGGCGTGCACCATCAACGTCCAGGTTTTGCTATGGCTCTAATAGCTCTGACCCCCAGGCAAATTTAGATATTAACATACAATTAAAATCACATTTCAGTACAAATAAAATATCACCATAGGCCTGGGTCAGCACTCTTGCTGTGGTGTCCAGGGAGAGACAAGGCCAGCTTTTCCAGCTGCAGTGAAGGGTGGGGCTGGCTCAGCATGGCTGTCTGATTTTATCTCCCATAGTTTCTAAGGCCCCCTCAGGTGACATGGGCCACAGATATCAGCACAGACCCCAGCTGCACCCGGACTGCAGACCCAGACTTGGCCCTTGGTAGCAGCTTTGGCCCAGATATCCTAGCTCCAGGTGGTACTCACGGCCACTCAAATCAGGATGGATCTGGCAGCAGCATGGCCCCTAGACATCAATAAGGTCACAGGTTGCAGGCCAAATCCTAGGCTTCGTGTGGCCTTTGGTGGCAAAATGGACCACGGACCAACATAGACCTCTCAGCTCCAGTAGGATCATGGACCCAAACGTGGTTCTTAGAGGTGTTCCAGACAGGAGGCACAGACATCAGCACAGGCCCTGGCCACTGTAGCATCAGGGGCCCAGACATGGCCTTAGCAATAGACTGGCCAGGACATCACCATGACCCCAGGAGTTGAGCATACCTCTCCCATCAGTCTACTCATCAACACCTTCACCATGGCCCTGGGTGGCAAGCAGGCTTCCAATATCCGCCACTCTACACCAGCTTCATTTCTTCCTTTCTACCTCTTTCCACTGTGCATGAACTATTCTGCTTTCCTTTCTCTCCCATTTCTCCACCACATATTTGCTTATCAAAAGGAGGCGCACCTGCCTGGCTCTGCAAGGAACCAGATGGGCCCATGGGTGTCTTCCTGCCAGCCTGGGTCTTGAGGACCCCAGTTGGCTAGTACCCATCTGAGCAGAGCACTTAGCAATTTTTGTTTTCAAATTCTGGCAGACATAAGAGATGAATGCACAGCCTCTGATGCCCATTCATCTATGAGATTTGGCAATGAACTCCTTGCTGATTTGAAAAATTATATCAATGTAGCTACTTACATGACTGGGTGTTGTGGAATATTAGTTTAAGATGTGTTGCATTCTTTTATGCTGTATGAATCCTGATCTTGTCTTTGTTGTTGTGAACTTCTCTCAATCACTGAGAGATGAGTTCTGGGGTCCCCAGCTATATGTCCTAAAATCTATTTTTCTGTACAACATACCTCATTTTGAAGTCAGACATTAACCTTCTGCATGGTGGCAGTGGTTCTCAGCCTGTGGGTCAGTTTTCCTGCACATCAGATATTTACATTATGATTCATCACAGTAGTAAATTATAGTTATGAAGTAACAACAAAAGTAACTTTATGGTGGGGGTCATCACAACATGAAGGACTGTATTAAAATTGTATTAAAGGGTTGTAGCGTTCAGAAGGTTGAGAGCCACTGTCTAGAGGAGAGTGTGGTGTGTGTAGTGTGCTTGTACCATCAGGGAGCAGAACTTGATTTTGATTCTCAGATTTGAATGTCTGAAGTTCCCAGGTTACTCTGGAGAATACCACGTGACTTCTGAGTGACAAATAAGATGATTAAAATGGATACTTTAGAGACACTCCCTGAAATGCTTCCTACTCTTTTTCATTGGTTGGACACAGAAGTGTTAAACTGTGAAGTGGTTTGTTTTGTTTTGTTTTTCTGAAGAAGGCCTTCCTAAAAAAAACAGAAGACAGCTTAACTGGAAATTAATTAACTTGGGTCCTCTGCAGAGTTGACACTTTGAGCTTATTTTAAAATTTCTTCTGTCTGTGGGACAAAGTCTTCCTCCTTGATGGAAAACTCTTCTGTTGCTTTTAGTCTTTCCTCCTACAGCAACACTATCTTCAGAGGAGGGACAAGGTCCTTAGAGTCAGGAATTATGCAACTTCCTGTGTTTGAGAAAGTGAAACTCAGAAGTTTTATAGGACAAAGCAGGCAGTAGAAAGAGAAGATTCTGACTAGCCTAGCTTCAGAGAAGATCCCAGACCTGTCCAGAGGCCTGAATGCTGTACAGTTTCAACTGTGCTCTTCCCTGAGTCACCACCGGTGTTGAGGTGGGCTCTGCAGTGATGCAGCTGCTGTGAACTCATCCCAGCTCCTGTAAGTAACTCCTCACCACACTCCTGCGAGTGACCTCCAAGAAATACAGTGGTTCCCAAGTTGGAACTTTGTGCTGTTGGAAATTTGGTCTGTCGTAGGTTTACTTTCTGCTGTGAGTGTGTGTTTTCATAAGACCCAATTGGTTTGTGTGATCATGTCTTGGTTTGATATCAGCAGACAGAGTGGAACAGTGTGACAGGCTTTGTCTGCACAGCTGTTGTTCTCCTGGGTGTGTGGATGCCGGCTTTGTGAAAGACACTGTAGAAAAGTGGAAAAGAACTAACTTTACAACCACTGATCAGACCCCAGTCTGGAGTGGAGGTGCAGAACACAGGGAATCTGAGGAGGTGGCCTTATGTGGTGGTTTGAAGAATGGCCCTCATGTATTTGAATGCTAAGCCATCAGGGAAAGGCATTACTCAGAAGGATTAGGAGGTGTATCCATGCTGGGGTAGGTGTGGCCATGTTGGAAGAAGTGTGTCATTAAGGGTGGGCTTTGAGATTTTAAGAGCCCAAGCCAGGCCCAATGTCTCCTTCTCTTTCTGTGCCTGTGGATCCTGATGCAGAACTCTCAGGTACTTCTTCAAGAGCATGTCTGCTGCATGCTGCCATACTCCCTGCTATGATAAGAATGGACTAAACCTCTGAAACTTTAAGAAAGCCCCAATCAAATGCTTTCCTTGATAAGAGTTTGCATGGGCCAGGAGGTGGTGGCACACACCTTTAATCCCAGCACAATTATGGCCCCTGGTCTCCCAGACTTTCCCTAACAGCAACAGAAGACACAAAGTCCTAGAGCTGTTCTGTTCAGCAGACTGCACAAACAGGCAGGAAGTCCTAGTGAGGATGCACACATGCACTCTCCTGTGTGCATGTGAGCCTGAAACCTAAAATTAATAATAATTTTTAAAGGTGCTTTTAACAAGTTTGCAATAAAATTACTCTAAAAAATGCAAAAGAGATGCTAAAAAAAAAAACTCTTTCTCTCCATCCCCACACCCAAAACTTGCCCTGTGAGGTCGACTCCTGGAGGTTTGGGGACCTCCTTTCCTGTCCCCTTCAACAGCTTCCTCTTCCCTTCTCCTCTCTGCCTCTTCTACCACCTGTTCTCTTCCTCTCTCACAGTCCCCCACCCACTTTCCCCTTCCTGCCACTCCTAAGGCTTGGATTTGTCCTTGAATGGCTGGGATCCTTTCTCATTCAGAACACCTCACTGGAAGATTTGCTGGACATGAACATGAGCCCTCCAGAGCACAGAACAGGCTTTGTAGTTGTGAACTAAAGTCACAAACTTGGCACTTTGCTGGATTAGATAGAATACATGTCAGTTACCTGTAGGAAAAATCCACTTTGAAATGTGATGCAAGTAAACTGTTCTCCTAAAGCAGGAAAAGGGAATTATGAAGGTGATTTAAAGAAAGCATCCTTGATACAATTACTTCCAAATATGCACCAATAAATAATAATAATAATAATAATAATAATAATAATAATAATAACAACAATAATTATAAATGTCAAGTATTTACACACAGGCCTTCAGATTTTAGTAAAGAAAACCTTTTTTTTTTTACCTCTTACAAGTGTGTCACCATAGTATTCATTAGACAAGGTCTCTAAGAGCCTTGGGATTCACCAAGTAGGCTAGACAGGCTTGCCACTGACCCCAGGGTTCCGCTGTCTCTGCCTTCTTAGTACTGACAATAAAAGCTCACAGCACCATGCCTGGCTCTATTACAGGAGTTCAGGGATCAAACCCGAGTCCTCGTGGTTGTGAAGCAGGCCCTCTACCACTCAGCTGTCTCCCCATGCTTTGGACACACAGGACTTTTAGTAGTCAGCAAACAGCCAGGGTTTTCTGGAGATAATGCCCATGTGCCCCAGGAATGGCTTGCAGAGGCTGGTTCATACTGCAAGAAATAGAAAATCCAGAACTTCTAAAGCTGGTAGTGAAATGTGTGTAAAGACTCAGAGATGTGTCAAAGAGGAGGTGATATGAAATATGTCCACTTCATTCTATGGAGAAGCATGGATGATTCTTGTTTACCAAGCATGGCAATGATGCCCAGGGAGAAGGGCACAGGCCTGGGCAGATGCCCAGGGATGAAAACTACACAGGTCCAGGGTTGTGGTGTTTGAATGAGAATGGCCCCATAGGCTCATATATCTGAATGCTTGGTCATCAGAGAATCCAGTACCTTAGAGGGATTAGGAGTGTGGCCATGTTTGAGTAGGTGTGACCTTATTGGAGGAAGTGTGTCATTGGAGGTATGCTTTGAGGTTTTAAAAAGCCCATGACAAGCCCAGACTCTTCCTCTTCTTGCTGCCTTTGGATCTGGATATAGAACTCTTAGCTACCTTATCTGACTGTGTATCACCCTACTCCCCACCATGAGGATATTGGACCAAATCTCTGAAAGTGTAAGCAATCCAAAATTAAATGCTTTCTTTTATAAGAGTTGCCATGGTCATGGTATCTCTTCACAGCAATAGAACACTGATCAAGACAATGTTTCTCACATATGTTGCTTTTGGTAGAGTGTTTTATCTTAGAAACAGAATGAAACCAGAACACATGCCAGATCCCTGGACATACTGCAGTGCTCCAGGGATGGCTTCCTGGAACTGGACAGGAGATAGCCCACTCTACAGGACAAAGAAAATCTAGGCTGGTTAAATCTGGTAAAAGGGTGGTGATCAAAAATTTCAGAGAAGTGCATCTGCCAGAGTGAATGTAACAGCAAACATTTCCAGGGTGTGTGTGCAGAGTCCATGTTCCCCCAGTGGGATGCTGGAGCACCCCTGTTGAGAAGCACAGTGAGCATGACCAGGGAGAAGACACCAGCATTGTTGGAAGCTCAAGGATGTTGATGGCTCAAGGCTGGGGTTGGTGTTAGAAAACTATTTCTAACTTGGAACCCCAGCAGGAGGTACAGAAAATCCCATCAGGGGGAGTGGTCAGGAGGCAGTAACATCAATGTCAGTGGTTTATTGATGAGGAAGGGGGACCCACCTTGAAGCCTAACTGCTTAAGGGGGTCATGGCTAACAGAACACAGAAATCCTAAATAGAGATAGCTGGTTAGCCAACCCAGATGTGGCTGGATTTTAATAATTAAAGACAGAATAGATGATCAAGAAGCTGAGAACTGCTGTCCCATGAAAACCCCAGACTCCTGTGTGCATTGTTTAAACTGAACCATTTGGGCTAGAGAGGTGGTGCAGTGGTTAAGGACACTTATTCCTTGCAGAGGATCGAGTTTTGATTCTCTGCAACCACAGATTGTAGCTCACCAGTGTCAGAGTCCACTCTAGTCAGCCCTGAGTAGCTGAGGTGCTAATCCACAGATTGCTACCTGGCTGAAAAGGAGCTGGAAGACACTTTATGGATGAGAAAGTGGGAAAGGTATATGTGCAGGGGAGGGGGGCTGAGCAGGCTGGTGGTTGATGAGTCTCATGGGAATGGAAGCTGAGCTTGGTGGTACAGATCTGTAATCCCAGCCCTTGACAGACCCAGGGAGGGGAAGAGATTGATGAAAATTCTATGGTGTGAAATCCTGCTGCAAAATGAAACAACAGCAAGAATAAAAGGGGAGAAAGTGAGAAGTGGGTGGTTGGGGCTGCCTTGTCCCTGGAAGCATCTATTGTGATCTGGTGGGAAAATATGGTGGAGTCATGGGAAAGAAAGTTCAAGGGCAAATTGGTTCAGGAATGGTGGAGGGCTTGTGAGGAATCCCCTGGGAAGGCAGTCTTCAGAGCACAGACTGCCTCAAATCCAAGGGAGCTGTCTGAGCTTCTTAGCAGGGTCTGGCACTGTGCCCATCACCTCCAAGCCTCCTGACTTGGTTTAGGTTTCCTGTGGCTGAATGCTGTGGTGTCACCACTGATTCCCCTCTGGCATCTTGCCCTTCCTATTTGTCCCAGTTGGGTAACTTTCTCGCTCCCCTCCCCTACCCGCATGGTAGAGGCGGGGCCAGGGACAGTGCCCTTGCTTTGTTTCTGAGGCAAGGTAGAGGTGGAGTGAGGGACAGTGTAGAGGCGGGGCGAAGGGCGGTGTAGAGGCGGGGCGAAGGACAGTGTAGAGGCGGGCGAAGGCGGTGTAGAGGCGGGCGAGGGACGGTGTAGAGCGGGCGAAGGGCGGTGTAGAGGCAGGGCGAAGGGCGGTGTAGAGGCGGAGCGAGGGACGGTGTAGAGGCGGGGCGGGGACGGTGTAGAGGCGGGGCGAAGGGCAGGGTAGAGGCGGGCGAGGGACAGTGTGGGCGCTGTGCTTCAGAGGCAGGGTAGAGCGGGGGGGGGGGCGGCGGGGACAGTGCTGGGGCCCGGTTTCAGAGGGTCCAGGAGCTTCCCGGAGGAGGACTGCTACCCCGTGATTCAACAGCCTGCTCCCCACGCTCCACTCCCCGCGCCCCTCCAGTTAGTTCAAGGCGAATCAGCCGCGGTCAGTGTGGACTGCAGACAGGTCAGTAGAACCAAGAAGCGCAGAGCCTTGGTGGAAAGATAGCGCTCGGCGGCTGCGTTCTTTGCCATATCCTGAGCAACAGGTTAGTAACAGGAGCAGAGGAGAGAAGCGGTGACAGGACAGTGCTGCTCTGCAGAGGACCCAGCGTTTTAAATTCCCCTTTGGAGCGCGGTAGGATGCTGGTAGTCCCTCCCTCTAGGAGGCGGAGAAAGAGCTATCAATCTGTCAATCTGTAGGATGCTGGTAGTCCCTGCCTCTAGGAGGCGGAGAAAGAGCTATCAATCTGTCAATCCTGTCCGTGTCTGGGCCACAGGTTGGTGTCTGTGTACCTAACTGGAGGCCAGTCGCAACCACAGCCAGTCCCGACCACAGCAACTTGAGTGAAACACTAGATGTATTTCAGAATCTTTGTCAAAGACCTCCTTTAGCATCAGCCACACCACCAGTCTCCCTCTCAATCTCCTCTCCCCCTCCAGCTGGCCCTTCTGCCCTTCCCACCACTGCCTACATCTCAATCCCAGACTCATTTTCTCCACCAGGAACCTTCCCCTCAACCCTGTCCTGTACCCTCATTTTAATTATCCTAATTCTTGACCCAGTGGCCCAGCACTCCCATCCACTTACTGCCCTGGTCATCCTCCCCTCCCCCACCTCTATCTTTTTCCTTTACCCCCACCCCCGCCACACACACACACACACACACACACACACACACACACACACACACGCACACGACAATTACTATCTCCTCAGAAAGCTGTGCTTTTCTCCTTAACTCTGACACAGGAACCTAAGATCTTCAAGAAAGTTCTGCAATCCCAAAATTATTTCAATTAAAAGCAGATTCTGGGCCTGCAGAGATGGTTCAGAGGTTAAGAGCACTGACTGCTCTTCCAAAGGACCCATGTTGGAATTCCATTCCCTCTTCTTCATTGTTTCCTGAGCCTTAGGCGTGGGAGTGTTTTGAAGATGTGTCCCTTGGGACTGGGCTCCACAACTCTGCATTTTGGTTGGTTGTGGTTTTCTGTAGTGTCTCCATCCTTTGCAAAGTGAAGTTTCCTTGATGGGGGTGAAGAATACATTTACCCCTGTGTTTAAGGACTAATGTTTATAGATTGTTGTTAGAGATCATGCTGGTTTAGTAATTTCTGGTTGTAGACTCTCCTCCAATAACCATGACTTCAGCACTGATCACTTAGCTAGGTTTCCAGTACCAGGCATGAGATCCCTCTTGCTGAGAGGTCTTAAGTTCAATGAGAGCTGCTGGTTACCACCAAGATAACCACAACTGCACCTGTAAGGGTTATGGTGATACACTGCTCACTGATGTGATCCATAGGCATCAATAGCTTGGTGGGACTGTTGGATGCCTCCCTCCTTTGGAAGCTTGCATGGCACCTCAGGAGCCATGAAAGCTAGTCCCTCAGGGAGCTGACATTAGGTCAGTTCAAGCACAGGGGACTCTGGGCCCTGTTTCTAAAGTGCATGGGGTCTTCAGCAATAGGAATTAATTCCACCTCTGAAGTAACAAGGACAACAGCAATAGGCTGTATGTAGTGGGAGCCTCTGGACAGCCTGTTGGAGAGCCCTGGCCAACAACTCAGGAGAGGGCTTCTCTTGCCCGATATTGGGGTTTTGTTAGGTTAGTCTCCTAGAGGCAGTGCTGTTGGCTCACATGAAAAAAGTTCATTGAAACTATATACATATAGTTATACACTGAACTACATTTGTTATTTTTTTTAGGTAAAAGTTAACAGTATGACCCCTTGTGCCCTTTCTAAACATCATATTGTCATTTTATCTTCCTCCCTACTTCTCCTGTATTTATCTCCCGCCCTTTCACTAAGAAGACCTCATTTTCCATATTCCCCTATCAGCTACATTGTATCAATTCTGAAATTCCCCTTTACCCTCCCCCACTTCTTCTGCACTGACCTTCTTCCTCCTTAAGTACCCCCTTCTCTTGTTCCTGTCAGATTATCTAACACTTAGGAAATCTTACTGAGCTCACACTCAAGACTCTAGTTCTGCCCACTCTTGTCCATCTCATACTTTTTGGATCCTCAGAGTCTACAGCCCTCCCTTGACATGGACTCTGACTAGACCCTGAGACTCACTATCTGTCTCAGTGTTTTATCAAGGTGACATCTGGAGTTCCCAGACAAACAAGCCTTTTCAGTCACCTCCTCAGGTTAACATGGGAGACTGGATCTATCTTAACATCCTCCCACAGGACAAAAGGCCACTAGAATCTGTCTGAATTGGATCCTGTCAGGTTCTCACAAGTCCACCTACAGTCAGCTTCAAGGCCTACCAATGTGGATTCATCTGTGCGGAGTTAAGATGCTCCATCCACAGAGTCTCCACTGCTCTGTTCTTTTGAGACTCCTGCAGACCTGTTTCCTCTTCCAGTGAGATCTAGTCCACTCAGTGGGTTCTGGGGCTGGAACTCAGTTGTTTTGATGTCAATTAGGATTTTTAATGCAGTGATGAAACACCATGACCAAAGCAACTTGATGAGGAATGGGTCTATTTGACAATGTATCTCCAGTCACAGTCCTTTGCGGGAAGCCAAGGCTGAAACTCAAGCAGGGCAGGAACCTGGAGGCAGCAGCTGATGCAGAAGCTGTGGAAAAGTCCAGATTACTGGCTTGCTCTTCGTAGTTTTCTCATAGAACCCAGGACCACAAGCACAGGGTTGGCAACATCCGCAATCGACTGGGCCCTCCCACATCAATCATTAGTCAAGAAAATGCCTTCTAGGCTTGCCCACAGCCCAATATTCTGGTCTCATGGAGGTTCCCTCCTCTCAGATGATTTTAGTTTTCTGCCAAGTTGACATGAAACAAGCCAGCACATCATGCTAGGAGGCAAGTGTTTTTACCGACTCAACCATCCTACCCAATAGCATTTGTAAGTTTGCTCTGCATCTTTGGTCTGTGCTTTCTCACCCTGAGACACTCCTCAGTAGTCAAGACTCAGCTTCCTGAGTTCACTGATGCAATTCTGCAATCTCTCTCCTCCTATTCGCTTGATGTCCTAAAGGACAACTCAGTTTTGAGAATTTATTAGAGACCCCTCCCCTTTTTTTTTCTTCTGGCAGATGGTGTAGACTATTCCTAGACTGCGGTTGTCACTCTAGTTATGGTCCCTGCTTTCACTTCTCTACAAAGACCAAAATGTGGTGGTGGAACTGTAGTTGGGGCCTTACTCAATGGCTCCTTACACATTCCTCTGTGTTAGGGAATCAGCACTCCCCAGATGGGCAATTCCTTTTCCTATACCTGTCCTAAGATTTTCACAGTCTCCCTTTGTGGTGGTTTGAATAAGAATGGCCCTCAAAGGCTCAACTATTTAAATGCATAATCACCAGGGAGTGGAACTGTTTGATAGGATTAGAAGGATTGGGAGGTGTGGCCTTGTTGGGAAGGTGTGTCACTAGGCTGAGCTTTGAGGATTCCAAAGCCCATGCCAGACCTAGTCT
>NW_023504704.1:0-41793 GCF_004664715.2 Peromyscus leucopus | reverse complement strand
CATTTGTTGAATAGGATGCACACAAGGCCTACAGTTTGACCTCACATTTGGTGGGAAGTCATTGTACCAGAATGACCTAAATTCCACTAGGTTCTTGTTCATGATTCAGGCGACTTTTAAATTCTGGAAATTGTTGATGTTTTTGGAATTCAGCTGTTCATTCTTCTTGGCTTGTGTTGTGGCTTCCATCTCGACATCCTGTTCTTTTCCACATCCATTCTTCTCGGCTTCGTGGGTGGCTTCATCTCTTATATTAAATGCCAGTCTTACCATGAGAGATTAGACTCCATCAGCTTAGTTACTCTTTCAAGAATAACTGTTTCAGGTGCTGTTCCATATACATCAGAAGCTATCGGTCCACTTCTTATTCCGCTGCCTCAAAGAAAGGAGCACTGTACCTTTTCCAGATTGCAAAGGTCACTTCAGGGATGGTGCCATATTGTTCCTGGCCTCAGAGAATGCCTGTTGTTTTAAGCCACTTACCATACTTGTCTTGGCAAATCGATAGTCCTTGTTTCATGTCCTGTCTGTTCACTTTGTCCTGATTGTCAGCAGTTATTCAAGGACACTTTGGTATCCAGTTGTGTTGGGCCCTGACCCCCATTCCTTGGATAGCTGTTGCCTTGCTTGCTGACCTTGATCAAGATGTCCTCCCTATGCTAATTCCCCCTGCTGGTTTCCTTCCTCCTAAACAGCTTACCAGAGGTTCCTTGTTTGTGTATCCTGCATATTGGTGTAAACAGCTCAGATGCAGAATGTTAAAACATCTGTAGAGAACTTCTGCCCTCCAGGGTTCTCCCACTGTTCTGTAAGCCTATATTTAAAGGCCTCTTCCCTCCTTCAATAAAGGGCATTCTACTGAGATGAATGACCCACTGTCTTATCTCTGTTTTAATCCTCAGCCCCTCACTAGGACATAGTGAACGGGTAGTAGCCATGGACGCTACACAGTGGCTAACATTTTGCCACATGAATTGTTGACTCCATATGCAGTTTTCTTCAAGCCCAATATCTTCTCTGAAGTAGGATTGGTGCTGCCAGGAGCTAACACGTCTCATAGTCATAAAAAAAGAAAAAATTTCTCAGTTATTAAAACATTTAAATGCTCTGTTCTGCAGATCTCTGAAGGGTTTGAAGATGACTGTCATATATTGCTCGACCTTAAAAACATATCTAGAGGCAGGCAGGCCAGCAGCAGGTTGATGGCCAAACACAAGTCGCAAATAAAGACTAGAAACAGGAGCTATTACCTCTGAAGAGCTAGTGAAAACAAACTCTTAATCAAAAGCTTGTAACAGGATGCCTCTAACCCCAACATCCGGGAAGAAGCTATCTCCATGGGACGGACCAGAACGAATTCTGAACACTCCATCTGAGGACAACCCAGGGCCCAGCTGCTATCATATGCAAAACCCAACAACTTGGAGGTTGTTGGTGAGACTACCCCGCTCAGCTGAAATCCATCCGGGAGAGGATTCAGATCCCTACAGTTTGAAGTCTGAAAAACACAGATCACTGGAGAGTTGATGAATGAACAAAAATGTGACTTGGGAACACAGAAGAAGGCGCTGCCCAGCCACCAAACCAGATCACCAGAATCATAAGATATATACTTCACTTGACTGAGATTTCAGTGACTGCCCCTGAAGAAAACAGCCCAATAGCACCAATTTAACCAAGAACTCCTACTGAACCAAGACTAAAATTAGAACAGGGGTACTCTCAGACACAGACACCACCTGCACGAGCAGGAAGGAAGGAGACGAGATAGACGCCAGTGCAAAAATACAGGCAACAACATAAGGACCTATATGGCAACATCAGAACCTAGTGATTTCTACACCTGCAAGACGCTAACATACCAAGACAGAAGAAACAGAAGAAATCAAACTAAAAATGACTTTAAGAAGATGATAGAGGCCCTTAAAGAGGAAATAAAAAATTCCATTAAAGAGAAATAAAAAACTCCCTTAAAGAAATGGAAGAAAAAAACGAACAAAAAATGAGAAGGAAATAAATCAAAGCCAAGAAAAAAAGCAATTAAACAGATGAAAGAAACATTCCAAGATCTGAAAAATGAATTTTGATACATAAAAGAAACACATGTTAAGGAATGCTGGAAATGAAATCCTGACTAAACAAACAGGAACTACAGAAAACAGTATAACCAAACCGATTGCAAGAGATGGAAGAGAGAATCTCTGACACTGAAAGACACAATAGAGAAATAGATTCTCAAAGAAAACACTAAAGACAAAAAAGTCGTAACACAAAACGTCCAGAAAATTTGGGACACCATGAAAAGACCAAACCTAAGAATAATAGGGATAGAAGAAGGAGAAGAAAATTACCAACTCAAAGGCACAGAAAAATATATTCAACAAAAAATCATAGAAGAAAAACTTTCCCAACCTAAAAGAAAAGAAAATACCTATGAAGATACAAGAAGCTTACAGAACACCCGAATAGGCTGGATCCAAAAAAAGTCCCCTTGCCACTATATAATCAAAACACTAAACACACAGAACAAAGGAAAAAATTAAGAGCCGCAAAGGAAAAAAAGACCGAGTACATATAAAGGCAAAGCCATTAGAATAACACCAGACTTCTCATAGAGACTATGAAAGCTAGAAAGATCATGACAAATCTATGCAGACACTAAGAGGACCACGGATGCCAACCCAGACTATTATACCCAGCAAACTCTCAATCACCATAGGGGAGTAAACCAAAATATTCCAGGATAAAACCAGATTTAATCAATACCTGTCCACAAACCCAGCCCTACAGAAAGCACTAGAAGGGAAATTCCCAACCCAAAAGAGCTAAACACATCCATGAAAAATAAGCAATAGATAATCCACACAACATACACCAAAAAGGACAACACAACACAATCACAAAAATAACAGGAATTAACAATCACTAGTCATTAATATTCATCAATATCAATGGTCTCAACTCACCTATAAAAAAGACACAGGGCTAAAGAATGGATAAGAAAACAGGGACCCATCTGCTGCAATACAAGAAAACAAACTCAAAGACAGACACTACCTCTGAGTAAAGGTCTGGGAAAAGGCTTCCAAGCAAATGGATCCTAAGAAACAAGCTGGTGTAGCTATCCTAATATCTAATAAAATAGACTTCAAACTAAAATCAATCAAAAGAGATCAGGATGACATTACATATTTATCACGGGAAAAATCCACAAGATGAAGTCTCGATTCTAAAACATTTATGCTCCAAATACAAAAGCACCCACATTTCATAAGAAACACTACTAAAGTTTAAAACGCACATCAAACCCCACACATTAGTAGTGGGAGATTTTCACACACCCACTTCACACAAAAGACAGATCTACCAGACTGAAACTTAACAAAGAAATAAAGACCTAACAGATATTATGACTCAATGGGACTTAATAGATATCTACAGAACATTTCCATCCTAACACAAAAGAAATATACCTTCTTCTCAGCACCCATGAACCTTCTCAAAAATTGACCACAATGCTTGGCCACAAAACAAATCTCAATAGATACAAAAAAGTTTTTGAATACCTCCTGTATCTTATCAGAACCACCATGCCTTAAAGTTAGACCTCAAACAACAACAAAAATTATAGAAAACACCAAACTCATTGGAAACTGAATAATGCCCACCTGAAACATCAATGGGTCAAGGAAGAAAATAAAGAAAGAAATTAAGAGTTCCTAGAATTCAATGAAATGAAAGTAACATACCCAAACTTATGGGACACTATGAAAGCCAATGCTAAGAGGAAAATCATAGCTCTAAATGACACATAAGAAGATGGAGCAATCCCATACCAATGAATTAAACAGCACAATTGAAGCTCTAAAACAAAAAAAAAAAACAAACTCACTCAGGAGAAATAGATGTCAGGAAATAATCAAATTGAGGGCTGGAAAATCAATGAAATAGAAAATGAGAGAACAATACAAAAAAAATCAATGAAACAAAGAGTTGGTTCTTTGAAAAAATCAACAAAAGATAGACAACCTAGCCAAATTAACCAAAGGCAAGAGAGAACACCCAATTAACAAAATCAGAAATGAAAAGGGAGACATACAACAGACAACGAGGAAATCAGAGAATCATCAGATCATACTTCAAAAACTTGTACTCCACAAAAAATGGAAGAAATGGACAATTTCTGGATAAATACACATACCAAAATTAAATCAAGACCAGATAAACCATTTAAATAGACCATAACCCCTAAAGAAATAGAACAGTCATCAAAAGTCTCCCAACCAAAAGAGCCAGGACCAGATGGTTTCAGTGCAGAATTCTACCAGACTTTCAAAGAAGAACTAATACCAATACTCTTCAAAGTGTCCATCACAATAGAAAACAGAAAGAACACTACCAAACTCTTTCTATGAGGCTACGATTACCCTGCTACCCAACCACACAAGATGCAACAAAGAAAGAGAACTACAGACAATCTCCCTCATGAATATTGATGCAAAAAAATACTCAACAAAATATTGCAACCGAATCCAAGAATACATCAAAACCAATTATCCATCACGACCAAGTCAGGATTCATCACAGGATGCAAGGATGGTATTCAACATATGAAAATCAGTCATGTAATACACATATAAACAAACTGAAAGAAAAAAAACCACATGATCATCTCCTTAGATGCTGAAAAAGCCTTTGACAAAATCCAACACCCCTTCATGATAAAGGTCTTAGAAAGATCAGAGAATACAAGGAACATTTCTAAACATAATAAAGACAATTTATAGCAAGCCAACAACAAACATCAAATTAAACGAGAAAACTCAAAGCGATACCACTAAATTCAGGAACAAGACAAGGCTGTCCACTCTCCCCATATTATTCAATATAGTACTAGAAGTTCTAGCTAGAGCAATAAGAAAAACAAAAGGAGATCAAAGGATACAAATTGGCAGGGAAGAAGTCAAACTTTCACTATTTGCAGATGATATTGATAGTATACATAAGTGACCCCAAAAACTCTACCAGGGAACTCCTACAGCTGATAAACTCCTTCAGTAAAGTGGCAGGATACAAGATCAACTCAAAAAAATCAGTAGCCCCCTATACACAAATGATAAAAGGGCTGAGAAAGAAGTCCGAGAAACATCACCCTTTACAATAGCCACAATAATATAAATACCTTGGGATAACACTAACTAAACAAGTGAAGGACTTTTTGATAAGAACTTTAAATCTCTAAAGAAAGAAATTGGAAGAAGATATCAGAAAATGGAAGGATTCCCATGCTCATGGATAGGTAGGATTAACATAGTAAAAATGGCAATCTTACCAAAAGCAATCTACAGATTCAATGCAATCCCATCAAAATCCAACACAGATTCTTCACAGACTTGGAAAAAAAAATACTCAATTTCATATGGAAAAACAAAAACCCAGGATAGCTAAAAGAATCCTATACGATAAAGCAACCTTTGGAGGCATCACCATCCCTGACCTCAAACTCTACTATAGAGCTAGTAGTAAAAAACAGCTTGGTACTGGTATAAAACCGACATACGAACCAAATGGAATTGAATTGAAGACCCTGACATTAATCCATGCACATATGAACACCTGGTTTTTTGACAAAGGAGCCAAAACTATACATTGGAAAAAAGAAAGTATCTTCAACAAATGGTGCTGGCATAACTGGATTCAATATGTAAAAGATTACAAATAGATCCATATCTGTCACCATGCACAAAACTCAAGTCCAAGTGGATCAAGACCTCAACATAAATCCAGTTACACTAACTTAATAGAAAAGAAAGTAGGAGCACTCTTGAACGCATTGGCACTGGAGACCATTTCCTAAATAAAACACACAGCACAGACCCTGAGCACAACAATTAATAAATGGGACCTCTCAAAACTGAGAAGCTTTTGCAGGGCAAAAGACACAGCCAATGAGACAAAAAGACAGCCAACAGAATGGGGAAAGATCTTCACAACCCCACATCTGACAGAGGATTGATCTCAGTATATAAAGAACTCAGAAACTAGACATCAAAATATTGAACAGTCCAATTAAAAAAAAATGGGCTAAAGAGCTAAACAGAGAAATTCACAAAACAAGAAACACAAATGGCTGAAAGACATTTAAAGAAATGATCAACATCCTTAATCATCAGAGAAATGCAAATCAAAGACTCTGAGATACCACCTTACACCTGTCAGAATGGCTACGATAAAAAACACCAATGACAGTCAATGTTGGAGAGGATGTGGAGCAAAGGGAAACTCCTCCACTGTTGGTGGGAATGTAAACTTGTACAACCACTGTGGAAATCAGTATGGCGGTTTCTCAGAAAATTAGGAATCGAACTACCTCAAGACCCAGCCATCCCACTCTTGGGCATATACCCAAGGAATGCTAATTCATACCATAAAGATACATGCTCAGCTATGTTCATAGCAGCACTATTGTAATAGCCAGAACCTGGAAACAACCTAGATGCCCGTCAATGGAAGAATGGATGAAAAAAATGTGGTACATATACACAATGGAGTAGTACTACTCAGCAGAGGAAAAACAATGAAAGCATGAAATTTGCAGGCAAATGGATGGAACTAGAAAAAAATCATCCTGAGTGAGGTAACCCAAACCCAGAAAGACAGTCATGGTATGTACTCACTCATAAGTGGATTCTAGATATAAAATAAAGAACAATCAGACAACCCATAGAACCATGGAGGCTATATATATAGCATGGAGGTCTCTAGGACGACTGTGGCTTAGAATAAATTTCGGTTTTACTCAATTATTGAAAAAATAGCCAAATGAATGGAAACACATGAACTATGAACAAAGGCTGAAGGGCCCCCAGCTGGATCAGGCCCTCTTAATAGGTGAGGCAGTTGATTGGCTTGATCAGTTTGGAGGCAACTAGGCAGTGGAACCAAGTCCTGTGCTCATTGCATGAGCTGACTGTCTGAACCTGGAGCTTATGCAGGGACCCTTGGCTCAGTCTGGGAGGAAGGACTGGACCTGCCTGGACTGAGTCTACCAGGTTGATAGCAGTCCTCGGGGGAGGATTTGCCCTGGAGGAGTGGGAATGGGGGGTGGGCTGGGGGTAAGGAGAGGGGGTGAGAGGGGGGAGAATAGGGAACCTTGGCTGTTATGTAGAACTGAATGTTATTGTAAAATAAAAAAAACATATCTAATATGACTACAAGTTTGATTGTATGTCTAACTACTAACTTTCATTCCATTATATCCTAATAGTTGGTAATAATAACATTCAAGGATTAGGAAATGGCATTACATTGTTAAATGAACTGTTTAAGTACAATATCTTGAATAAGATTAGAAATATGTGTTATAGCATTTCTGACAATATCAATCTCAATATATATTAATTTTGTATACAATATACAAAAATCCAATCCAATGTAAAGTATTTAAAACTAGTAATTGTCTTTTTAAAACTAGATTCAATAATATATCCTTTTATCTATATCATATCTACATCTTCTCTTTACTTTTCAGAGTAGATTCAATAATCTACCCTCTCTATTCTATCATTTCTATATATCTTTTTTTTTCAAACAAGAACCTTAAATCTAATCTCCTTTGCTTAGCCCTTTTCCTAACCATTAACAACAAACTATAACCAAACCTCCTAAACAATGAAAATTATCCCAAACCTATTATCAAACCTATTGAAGACCAAAACCACCCATTCCACACCACCTCTTTGGGAATGTGGGTGTCGCTCTCTTAAAATTGCTTCCTGCTGGTTGTGGGCGAAGGCATCTGTATTTCTGAAAAGAAAAATTTTTGGTTAATTGTCAAATTCTAGGAAAGGTAGCTATATCCTTTGTTGTCCAGTCTCTACATAATGCCAAATTCAGGGCTTATCTCAAGTCCTTATTCAAGTAGTCTGTGAAACTGGATCATTTCAGCTAGCCATATCAAAATTGCTCTGAGCAGTTTGTAGTCCAAAGCTGATCTGTAGGTGATGTTTGTCAGCTAAGTGGTATTATTATTGTCCATGTGGAATTGTTGTTGTGGAGCCCCATAATCTTTCTGGAAACTTCAAATTTGATGTTAGGCCCTGGTCATGATTTCCTGCAGAAAACTGATAGAGAGTTGAACACAAAGACATGTAAGGCTGCTAATTGAAACCTTTTTTCTAGAATTAGTTAGTACTCTATATGACCACTAATACCTTAACAAAGTGTGTAATATTATATATATATATATATATGTATAATATATATCTTGTAAATTCTGATATAAAATTCATACTCTTTAAAAAAAATTTAAAAGAATAGAAAAGAAAGAATTGAGATTAGTAGCAATACAATAGTCTCTTAATTTTTTTCTCCTGTCCCATATCAGAAGATGGTTCTTTCTAGCATGATACAAGGAGTTTGCATTTTCCTTTTAACAACATGCTAGAGAGCCATTCTCCAACTCCAAAGCCAGCTTAAATTTTAATTGAACTTGAACTACAAGAAGACCATTTGTGTTAAATGTTCTTTCGAAAGAAGAAAACAAAACAAAACATTTAGGAAGACTTACGAAAAATTTATATAAAGATATACCAATAGGCCAATTTACTCTTTTTTCTTGGGACATTTTTCCTAGATGATTTGTCCTTTTCTTCAGATGTTTCATTTGTCCACTGTTCTTCAGATTCTAGCTTCATTCTCCTGAAAGAAAAAAAACATTTCCCCAAGACTAATTTTGGGGAGGTTCCCTTTTGCAAGTTATAGCTGATTAAATAAAAAGGCATGTGTTAATGGTATAAGTTAGTTTAAATTGGATGGTCACATTGGTTGATGAACTATCACCTCTTCTAATTAAGAGGTCCTGTAGCAGGAATCTTAAAAGTTTTATTAATAAAATCAAACCCGAGGCGAGTTATTGGGGTCCATGCTGGTAGATCAGAGCGACAGAACAAGCCACAGCTATCTCACCTTGCCAATTCCTTAGCTGGCCTGTTTCCTCAGGTTTGGAGGCCTCTGAGTCCTCATCGGAATGGGTCTCAGCTGAACTGCTGCTGGAAAGCCTGAAGCTTAACCAGCCAAATGCTTAACCAGCCAAATCTTCTAGTTTCTGGTCCTCACGCCTTATATATCTTTTTGCTTTCTACCACCACTCCCTGGGATTAAAGGTTGGCTTTCTGGGATTAAAGGCGTGTCACCATGCTTGGCTGTTTCCATTGTGACCTTGAACTCACAGAGATCCAGAGGGATTTCTATCTCTGGAATGCTAGATTAAAGGTGTGAGTGCCACCATTTTCTAGCCTCTTTATCTAGTGGCTGTCTGTTCTCTGACCCCAGATAAATTTATTAAGGTACACAATATTTTGGAGAACAATACCACCACAAGGTCCCTCTTGTTCAAATTGAACCTTTATCAATTTTGATGGTATCTACAGCTTATCTTCTCCTGTAGAACAAAAGCGAAACCTCATCTCCAACCTAACACATATCCTGGTTTCCTTCTGAGGCCAGCACATGCTTAAAGTATATAGAGTGATTTAATTCTGTAGTTTTTTTCTATTATCCAATGTCTCTCTGCAGCTGTTGTTCCTTTCTCATTAGCATTGAGAAAATTCAAAGTTAATAGAGCATTATGCAGTCTATTTCTGGGGGTTTTGTTACCATATTTTAGAGTTCTGTTTGATCTTTCTATAACTGCTTGGCCTGTAGGATTATGTGGTATACTGTAATATGCTTTATATTGTAATAAGCAAAAAAAAAAACCTGTTTTATTTTAACAGAGATATATGCTGGAGCATTGTCAGTTTTAATTTGTGCAGGTATACCCATGATGATCATAACTTCTAGCAAATGAGTGATTACAGAATCAGCTTTTTCAGAACAAAAAGCAGCCCATTGAAATCCTGAAAAATCAATGGTATGGTGTACATATTTCAGTTTTCCAAATTCTGCAAAGTGAAACACATCCATCTGCCAGATTTCATTCCTGAGTACCCTTTGGGTTACATCTTGCTGTAATGGCATCTGATTGTAAAAGGAACAAGTAGCACATTCCTTACAATTTCTTTGGCTTGTTGCCAGGTTATGGAAAAATCCTTTTTTTAAACCTTTACTATTGACATGATGTTTTTTATGAAATTCTGAGGCCTCCAGCACATTTCCTATCAATAATTTATCAGTCTCATCATTACCTTTGCTAGAGGGCCTGGCATGCAAGTATGGGATCAGATGTGAGTTATATATAAAGGATGACTGCCATTCCTGATTATATTTGTAACTGAATAATATGAATAAATAGTGAAGTTAATTTGATGCATCAGGATAAATTCTGCAGTCTCAATATGTAATACCACTCTTTCATCATACTGAGAGTCAGTAACTATGTTGAGAGATTCTGAAAAATCCATTAATACCAACACAGAATAGCATACAATTCTGATTTTTGAACTGAATTATAAGGACTTTGAACCACTTTACTTAAATTTTATGATTTGCACCTGCCTTTCCTTGTTTGTTTGCATCTGTATAAATTGAATGAACCCCAGATATGGGTATTTCCCCTACAATTTGAGGCAAAATCCAATCACTCTCATTATTATTTCAATTCTATTGCTTTTGGGATATTTGCTGTTAATCTCTTCCCCAAAAAATCACTGTAAGAACGGCCAGGTGTGTGGCGCATGCCTTTAATCCCAGCACTCGGGAGGCAGAGCCAGGTGGATCTCTGTGAGTTCGAGGCCAGCCTGGGCTACCAAATGAGTCCCAGGAAAGGCGCAAAGCTACACAGAGAAACTCTGTCTCGAAAAAAAAATTACTGTAAGCACTTTGCCAAGGTTCACTTTCTGTCTGTAATTTATCAATATTCTCCTTAGTTAAAGGTATGACAATTTCTGCTGGGTCTATTCCTGTTAATTGACGAAGTCTCAATTTTCCTTTCAAAATCAAATCAGAGATTTTTTCCACACAAGTTTTTAATTTTTATTTGGTTTATTTGGTAAAAAATATCCATTCCAATATAATATCTTCTCTCTGTATTAAAATTCCTGTAGCAGAATGCCTAGAGGGTAAAATAATCAAAATGTAATCCAGCTTTGGATCAATATGATTCACGTGTCCTTCATGCAATTTCTTTTCTACCAAGGCAATTCTTTCTCAGCTTCAGGTGATAATTCTCTTGGACTATTTAAGTCCTTGTCAACTTCTAAGTTTTGAACAAATTATTCAATTCATCATATTTTTTACCCTAACAATAGTTCACAATGTCTCCAAATAATCTTTGAAATCATTTACAGTCTGTAATGGATCTCTCCTTATTTGCACCTTTTGGGTCTAATTTTTTGTAGACCTATTTTATATCCTAAATTAAATAGAATCTACTCTTTGTATCTTTTCGGGATTTGTAATTCCAGCAAGGCAAAATTTCTTCCTTCTTCAAACATTCTTTCTAAGGTATCTGCATCTGAGTCAGCTAGTAAATATCATCCATATATAATAAATTATAGATTTAGGAATTTTTACGTATCACTTTTCAATTTATTTTGTTGTACAAAATAAATTAGCACAGAGCTGGCTATTCAACATTCCCTGTGGGAGACCCTCCATTGGTATCTCTTAACTGCTTGAGAATTATGAGTAGGCACTGTGAAGGCAAATCTTTCTCTGTCTTTTTCTTGTAAGGTTATTGGAAAGAAACAGTCTTTTAAATCAATAACTATGAGAAGCCATCCTTTTGGTAACAGAGTAGGCAAAGGAATTCCAGGTTGTAGAGAGCCCATTGGCTGAATTACTTTGTTAATTGCTCTAAGGTCTGTTACCAATCTCCATTTATAGATATCTTTTTTTAACAAATACAGGAGAATTCTAAGGCTGGTTGATTCTTTCAATATGCTGAGCATTTAACTGTTCTTCTACAGGTCTTCTAAAGCCTGGAATTTCTCTGTTGTTAACTGCCATTGCTGAACCCATGCAGGCTTGTCTGTTAACCATTTTAAAGGTAGAGCTGTTGGTGTCTTTGGAAGTTCATCAGTTGTTGTGCCCTGTTCTTGTACAATCTGGATGGCTGGTGACAACTCATTAGAATAATACCTTCTAATATTTCTCTCAGAAACATGTGCTAGTTTATGATTTGTTTCTGGGGTTGGAGGGATGTTAGTCTGAATATTCCATTGTTGGAACAGATCTTGACCCCATAGGTTCATAGCTATGTTAGCCACATATGGTGTTAATTTTCCTCTCTCTCCTTCTGGACCTATACAATCAGGCCATCTTGCACTCTGTTTCACTTGAGATAACGTTTCAATTCCTAACAGCTGAAATTTTACCTCCTGAAGAAGCCAAGATGGATGCCAAAATTCTGGTGCAATTATGGTAACGTCAGCTCCTGTGTCTACCAGACCAGACAGCAAAACACCATTTATTCTTATTGTTAATTTTGTTTTTTTGTTCATTTATAGAAGTTTGTCAAAAAATTTTTCTTTATAGTTTCTCCTAATTTTTCTGTTCTCTCTGTCTCAGCTGTTCCATCACCCCACGCAGCCTGGTTTATTCCAATAGGCATTTGGTTATTATAATTGCTCTCAGTAGGGGTTTCTTCTATGACTGCACGAAAGGTCTGAACTGGATTTGCTGTGGGGCCTGCCTGAGGTCCCTCTTGGAGTTTCCCAAAGACTAAGGCAAAGTATTACCTTGTCTGTCCCTTGTTGATCTACATTTTTTGGTCCAATATTTTCCCTTACCACCTTCTGAATACTCCAGAAGGAAGGGCATTCTGTTGTCATCATGTGCCTTGAAGAAACATTGTTTCTATGAACGACCTTTTTACAGTCCCTTTTCAAATGTCTTTGGTTTTCCACATCCAAAACATCTGACATTCCTCAAAATCTTGAAATGGCTTCTTCTAACCACATATCATCATGGCCATGAGATTCAACATTAAACGTGTCTCTAATCCAATCTTCCAAGGGTGCAGATCTTGCCTTTAATGGCCTGATTATTCTTTTGCATGCTTCATTCTTGTTCTCAAAGCTAAAGATTTGATTATTATCTGCTAGATTCTGAATTAAGGACCATTCTCTTTACTGTTGAAGTCTTTAAGAAATCTGTGAAGGATTCTTTTGACTCAGTTTTTCTTTCCTGTTTCCTCAGTCCTGTCCTATGTATTCAAGGATGCCATTAGACATAGAATTAGGGTTTGGTTATCATATAAACATTGTCTTTGTATTTCAGCATATTGGCCTTCTCCAAAAGCTGATCCTGAAAGATTTGCACACCTCTAGCCCTCTATTGATTTTCTATGTTTTTAGCCTCATGTTTGAAACACATGTGCCACTGCAGCTGTGACACAGGTTCCAGAGCAGCATTTACCAGTTCCCACAGTCCTGTGGTATAATCTTATAAGTTGACCAGGAGTTTAACATTTGCTTTACAAATGGGTGCATGCCATAAGATACTATTGCCTCTTTAAACTTTGTAGCAGGATTCTTAAAGGTTCTTATTAATAAAATCAAACCTGAGGTGAGTTATTGGGGTCCATGCTGGTAGATCAGAGAGACAGAACAAGCCACAGCTATCTCACCTTGCCAATTCCTCAGCTGGTCTTGTCTCCTCAGACTGGAGGCTCTGAGTCCTCATCTGGAATGGGTCTCAGCTGAATTACTGCTCAAAAGCCTGAATGCTTAAACCAGCCAAAATGCTTAACCAGCCAAATCTTCTAGTTTCTGGTCCTCACGCCTTATATATCTTTTTGCTTTCTTACCACCACTCCCTGGGATTAAAGGCTGGCTTTCTGGGATTAAAGGCGTGTCACCATGCTTGGCTATTCCAATGGTGGCCTTGAACTCACAGAGATCCAGAGGGATTTCTATCTCTGGAATGCTAGGATTAAAGGTGTGAGTGCCACCATTTTCTAGCCTTTGTATCTAGTGGCTGTCTGTTCTCTGACCCCAGATAAATTTATTAGAATACACAATACCACCACATTTCCTCTCTTTTTGTCTAAAATTAAAGAAAGCTTATAACTAATACAAGAAAAACTATCTTCAATAAGTATATGCAATATACAGTCAAGATTACATTAACAATGTCTAGTCATTAACATTTGACAGATCCAGACAAAACTCCATTATATATATTAACAATGTCCAGTCCAGTAACATCTGATAAACTCAGACCAAAAATTTGCATTACTTATCTTATTTAAAACAAAGTAGTTCCTTTTTAAAAGTAGATTCCATAATCTCCCTTTTTATCTTATATCCATATTTTCTCCTTTTCTTTTCATAATAGATTCATTGTCTACCTTTTGTCATTTTTATATCTTCCCCTTTTTCTTCAGTGTAATTCAGTGATCTACCTATTTTATCCTATTATTTCTTATCTTTTTTCTCAGAGTAGATTCGATGATCTGTCTCATATCTATATTGTCTTTTTCTTTTTGCTTTCTAGGGTGAAGATATCTTTAGGGAATCTTGAAAAGAAAATTTTTTGGTTAATCGTCAAGTCCTGTATCATTTGTCCAGTCTCTGCATAATAGGAAAGTTCAGGCTTGTTTCAAGTCCTTGTTCGAGTAGTCTGTCAGGCTGTATCATCTCAGCTAGTCCTCTCGAAATTGTCCTGACCAGTTTTGTAGTCCAAAGTCGATTTTTCCATGGTGTTAATCGGCTTAATGGCTTTATCATAGTCCATGTGGAATCATCGTTGTAGGATCCTGTCATCTTTTTGAAGATTTCAAAGTCACTGTTAGGCATGGTCATGGTTTCCTGCAGACTTTTTTTAAAATTTTTTATTTATTTATTTATTTATTTATTTATTTATTTATTTATTTATTTTTGCCTCCTCTGTGTCTGGAGCAATCACAGTCTGATAAATGTCTCTCTCTCGAACCATGAACATTCTTCCTAGAACAGAAAAATCTTCACAGCAATTTTCCCCCACCATTTGTCTTGCCAAACTTTTCCAAACTGACCTTTGTCGATGCTTTTCTTGTAACACGATGGTCCTGGCAATTTTTTCTCTGAACCAGCAGCAGTAAACCCTTTGTTCCAGGTAGCAGCATCACCGCAGTCACCAACATGATGAGAAGGAGCTGGCAACGTGGAGCAGTAGACACTGCTTCCATGGTCCACCACTGTTTGTGGCTCAGTCCAGGCCGAAGTTTCTCCCAAGCCTCCTAGGCTGGCCTCAAACTCGGGATCCTCCTGCTCTGTCTCCTTCAGCAAATCCTACCGGCGTGTGCCACCACCACCGCTGAGTGTACTTGGACCTGACTGGGCTCATAAGGCCACAGACAAACAGTTTTTTCATTAATTCGTAACACGAACGTTGGGCGCCAGATTAGCAGGATTCTTAAAGGTTCTTATTAATAAAATCAAACCTGAGTTGAGTTATTGGGGTCCATGCTGGTAGATCAGAGAGACAGAACAAGCCACAGCTATCTCACCTTGCAATTCCTCAGCTGGTCTTGTCTCCTCAGACTGGAGCCTCTGATCCTCATCTGAATGGGTCTCAGCTGAATTACTGCTCAAAAGCCTGAATGCTTAACCAGCCAAATCTTCTAGCTTCTGGTGCTCATGCCTTATATATCTTTTTGCTTTCTACCACCACTCCCTGGGATTAAAGGCTGGCTTCTGGGATTAAAGGCGTGTCACCATGCTTGGCTATTTCCAATGTGGCCTTGAACTCACAGAGATCCAGAGGGATTTCTATCTCTGGAATGCTAGGATTAAAGGTGTGAGTGCCACCATTTTCTAGCCTTTGTATCTAGTGGCTGTTCTGTTCTCTGACCCCAGATAAATTTATTAGAATACACAATACCACCACAAACCTTCATAAATCTAACATTCAATTGAGTCCTTTTGTGCATTCACTTGAACAGGTAGCTGTTGTTCGGTTACCAAATAAATTAAGGTTGATTGTGTGAAAACAGGCTTTATTTCTTTAACCTAATAATCCAATCCTGAAATAATCTCATTGTTAATTTCTTCTGTCTGAATCTGAATTTCTCTATAATTCATTTTAGCAGGTTTTTCTAAAGGTTTTATCCTGGCACTTAAATTGACTATCTTTTTAAATGGTAAAAAAAAAGAATAAGGAAAGTAATAATGTGCATAATTGATGTAATGTACATCCCATCAACATTAATCTTCTCATATAGTTGTTCCATATTCAGACTGCCTAAAATTTATCAAACAAAGTCCATTTTTCTGCTATTGACACATAATACCCATTTTTTTAATGTGGAAAAATTTTATTCTTTTAAGTAGGTTTTACCTTTAAAATATCTGATATCTTAATTGACTTACAAGTCTGTGTAGAACAGTAGCTATCTGAGGGAATTTCAAAACAGCTACTTAGCATCCAATAGAGAAAGAAAGAGAGAGAGAGGAAAAGAAAGAAAAATAGAAAGCGTAGTCACATTTTCTGGCTAAAATGAAATCCAGCCACCAGTTCTGAGTCAAGCCTGGGCTACAGCTTCCTTAAGATCTGACCATGTGAGTTGGCATTTCAGCTGAAAGCAGCTCCATCTGCAGTTGTGAGTAGCAATTACAGTTGAGTGCAGCCAGATCGGTAGTTAAAAGCCACAGAGGTCAGAGAGCAGTAGATGAGAGCTGAGACAAAGACCGCCTTCTTACTACCCACTGCCAATGCCATCCTTCCCGTGAGAAAGACACCTAATTCCTGTGTGTCTGTCTTTTTATTGACTTTCTGTTCTGCATTTTCATTGGTTATAAACCAAACAAATGACCTCCTCATTACTGCTGTCGATACAGACATCCAATCTCTATGGATGGTATTGAGATTAAAGGCATGTGTCTCCAAGCTGGCTATGTCCTTCACAGGGACTCTGACTACTATGGGATTGGATTAAGGCCATGTGCTACCACTGCCAGACTTCTGCTATGGCTTGCTATTAGCTCTGACCCCCAAGAAACTTTATTAAACACACAAATAGTCACATTTCACCAAAAACCATAAGGTATATTTTACAAATGTATAAGAATTTCTTAAGGAAACACGGTTTTTTGAATAATTGTTAGAAGGAGCAGAGAAACAGATAGAGGAAAGACTTTTGGGGAATATTAACAGAAAATCACTCACCAGGGCAGACAAAATCATCACATGACTGTCTTCCTCTAATTTAACAGAGTTTTACAATGGATATCCATTGTGCCATGTAGTAGAATCGTTGACATACTATTTAAAACGTAAGAAAATACAATTGTCTGGCAGTGGTGGTGCATGCCTTTAATCTCAGAACTTGGGAAGGTGAGTTATAGGGATCTCTTAGGTTCCAGGCAAGCCTGGTCTACAGAGCATGATCAAGTACAGGCACCACATTACACAAGAGAAACCCTGATTCAAAAAACAAAAAAAAAAAAAAAAAAAAAAAAATTAAAAATAAAAAATGAAAAAAAAGGAAAGAAAGAAAAGAAAAAAAAAGAAAAAAAACCAAAAAGAACCATTCAATGGATATGCAAATGAAAAAGCCCAGTAACCTCCCCATCAGGATTTTATGCCTACATTTTGAGTAGGGCAGATGGAACACCTCACGATTGTTACATTAACAAACAAACAGAAAACAGATAGACAGACAGACAAATAACAAAAACACAGCCCAATAAGGGGCTGGGCTTGGCTCTTAGCTCTAGTGTTTGTCTGGTATGTATGAGCCTGAGTCCTCCAATAGGGGAGGGTAAAGAGAGGAGGAGGGAAGAGAGAGAAAGAGAATCATAAATAGTAAAAAGTGGTTTCAAGTGTCAAAATCAGAATATAACAAAACCATAGAACAAGAAGGAAAAGTACCAAAGACCCACATATAAATTAAGTAGGACAGTGCATAATTTCCATTTTTAACACAAATGAAGATTTTAATTTTGAAAGTTTTTTTTCAACTCCTGATGACCTGAGGATAAACTAATAATGCTTCAGAGACATGGTTTCATGGGTCCTGCTAGCCTGAATACACCTTGTCCACAGACTGGCCAGGTACTCCCCATGCAGCAGGCTGACCTTGAACTCCTGATCTTCCTGTCCTTGTCTATCATCTTCTGAGCTTAGGGATGTTCTAAATTACTCACACTAGTACTTTTTAAAATTTCCTTCTGGTATCGAACCCATTGGCCTCCAGCATGCAAGACAAACACTGTATCCTTGGAGTATTTTCTTAGATCAGTTCTTTGCATGTGAAACCATATGAATCTGAAATGGATTTTTGATTAAAAAAAAAAGAGCCATATACAAAGATTTAGCCACTGGTTTTATTACAACCTTGACCTCAGACCAACAAGTGAAGTTTCACTTGCTAATTTCCATTTCCGTTTTACTTTGGGAATGAAGAAAATTTCTAGGACCTTGTGGGGATGGGACAATGAATTCATGAGAATAGGTAGGTTTGGGAAAATGAGTTTCTTGTTTCTATGTGTTGCACAAAATCAGGCATTACAAACCATAAGACATGCAAACGTGGATTCTCCTCTCGACTACCAACGCACCACACCACCACCCACCACCAACACCACCACCACCACCACCACCCCACCACCACCACCCACCACCACGCGAATAACGCCTGTGGGCATAGACATAAGCAAAATGTATACCGGTGGATTCTTGAGTTGGGTTTAAGGTCCCACACCTTGCCTGGGCCCCCGCCCTTATATTTGGGCTTCTTGGAAGCCAGCTTAATATATGGAACTGTCCTCTCTCCAACACTCTTCATCGTTCTCCTCACATACTCGTCCTCCGTCCACGAGTCTCTTGCAAAAAAGCCAGACACAAGAAAGCCTGAAGGGAAGACAAATAGTGAACATAGTCCATCAGCTGCATCAGACCTTGTCTGCAAGTCTGGTCAAGTGCCAAGGCCCATTGCTACAGGATGCCAGGAGTTCCGCCCCCAGGCACAACCGCCAACCCGGTGCCCTACAGGGCAGCCCAGCCAGAAGGACCCAGGCCTGCAAATCGCCACTGCCCTCAGCAGGCACAGCAGACCTGGAAGCGCCAACTAGGCCGGCCAGCGAGCAGCTCTCCACCACCATGTTCTGCCTGCTGGGCTTACTCTCAACTGCATCTGCAGGTTCGACCTGCTTGCTGGAGCGCCGTAGCCCGATTCGGTCATGACAGTTGAATACTCCGCTGAACACATCCAATCATCGGTTTGTGCTTACTTCCCGAGCACATTCTCCAGGATCCTACACCTGGTGACACTCCTGGACTCTCGTTTGCCAGCCAAGCCAGCAGCAGGTTCTTGACACGCTTCGTGCCTTGCAAATGCCCCTAGGACACCAGGTCATCTCCTAGCGGTGCGTAGTATCGCCACCACATGTGTAGTTGTCAGATCACGTCCAACGCTCCGGAGAGAAAACCCGCGCCGTATCCCAGAGGAAACCATATCTCAACTGAGGTTTTAGGCAACTGTTCCTATAGATGTTGCTTATCCGTGGTGAACCATGACATGCTCCAAGCCGCGCTCGTGAGATGCGATTGGTCTCTCTCGAGCGAATAGGCTATCTCCTCCTTTCTCCCTGAATGTCAAGCCCCTTGTTGCCCGGGCAAGTGCCATGTTCTAGGGCCCCCAATGCGGCCATAGCACCATAGGCTTTGCGAGAGAGCAGATATGCTCCAGCACCATCTTACGATGCCTCGAAAAGTGTGAGCTATGCTTGGCTATTATATCCCCAAGCTCAACAGCTTGCAGCGCTTCTCGCCTCCATGCTCCTCCTCCCCTCCTCTCCAAGATTACAGGCAACAGAGTACCCTTACCAGACGTCAGTCAAAGCTCTATGGCGCCCTCAGCCTTGTCAAGGCGCCCGCGTCAGCGTCTTTTCTAGAAACGATAAGAGCTGCTCTCTGGAAACCACAGCACCCTGTTACACTCACCTGGTGCAGTTCGAACCATGGATTCCACGTGACATCCCACATGGAACACCAAACAAACCCCAAACATCGAGCTTTGTCTCCACACGGGTGCTTTTGGTGCACACGTGTTCCCTCACTGCCCCCTAAGGTACAGGCAGCAGCCTTCCCCCCGTGAGGCCTGTGCATTCTCAAAGAAGTGGAGGACATCTACAATAATCTCAGCCCCTGGGTCAAAACGCTTGCTAGCTCATTGAAGCTAGTCATAGATAGCTCCAGTACGTCACCTCTCTCGCCAATCGTACATAGCCCTTAGCTTTGGTCATGTGCTGCTGCCCTGGACGAAGACTCTCAGTGTCCCTCTATTTCAAACGACAACCAAGAGCTAAGTACGGTTTGCTACGCATGCCCACTCGTCCCTGCTGCTTCTTGTTACCTGAACGCGTGCCCGATGGTTACTGTGACTTAAGCTGTGCCTTGGCCCCTTCCGTGGATGGGCGATTCACAGCGCCGTCCTACTCTCAAGGGAACAACACAATACCCCAGCCTAGAGGAAGTGGTGCCCGTGTCTGTAAGCTGTGTATACCTACTTCTCTGTGCTCCTTCACAGCCATGCCCGAACCTTCCGTGGCGAATCAGTCACTTTCCCTTGTCTATATATAAGAGCAAACCAAGAGATACACAGCTGAAATAAGCGTCATCGTCAGAAGACAAGGCTAATCAAAAATATCTGACCATATACAAAAAGACATACTGAAGAACCTGTTGGGGCTTGAGGAAACTGACCATGGTGCCCGTGTGCTCTCGAGCCGCTGAGAATATCAAGAAGACTGGTGCCCCTAGCAGATCTCTCTGACCTCAGTGCTCTGCTGGTCCAACAAAAAACCCCACTTTTCTGGCAATGACTATACTTTTGAAATGCTTCTTCTCCATGAGCAAAGTACTTGCGCAAGAGTACTTCCAAAACTTCACTTAAACCACTAATAAAATTTGAGTATTAATCAAGTCTATGGCGAGCCGCTGGTAGTAAGCACGAGGTTTTTGAAGGAGAGTATGGTCACACGCAGAAGAGGAGACAAGAGAGAGAGTAGTTTCAGTTCTGTTGTGGTGTTATGAGATGTCAGCTTGTGTGCCTTGCGCTGTGTTTTGTGTTTTTGTTGTTTGAGTGTATGCATTTGAGAGAAAGTATCTCGACATAAACACAAGCAAATCTGGGCTTGAGGGGTTAATTTTATGAACACACCAAATTGATTGAAAAACTCAGCGCGCTGAGATGAAGATGGAGGCTCACTTTCCCTGTGGCGCGCAACCCATGAGTGACGAGTGTGGTGAGCGCGAGAGAGTGTATCATCTTAAAATAATGGATATAAACTATCTACAATGTCAAGACGTGCAAACTTGCTTCGCAGAGCTACGCCCACATTGAAGAGAAAGAGAGACAGGTATCTTTAAAAATTGAATAGAAATGAGTACACACAAATGTCAAAGAAATGAATACACATACACAGTCGACACACACTCATACACACGAGCTCACAAAAAGTATCCGCACTGTGAATACATATGTCAGGGGATATATGGGTAATTTTTTATTCTATCATTAACTTTCACATGTAAAAATGGAAAATGTCTAATGAACCCCTTATCTGGGATTTGGCCTGTTCATGTTAAGTAATCCGATTCCATCCGATTTGACCCCGTCAAGGTGAGTAGTTCTTTTTGCGGCCACGTGTTGTTGGTGTCCATGCTTGGTCACAGAGCTAGCAGCATTGAGACACTGAGAGTAAGAATCAGGAAGGGTCCAGTGCTCGGATAACTGACCACCATGAGCCTTGGTCGAACCTGACAGAGGATGCTAATCGTCCTCGATGGGAAAGAAACATTGCAGCATTCTAGGAGCAACTGCAGTGTAGTGATGCACGCCAGTAATCCAGGTAGGGCAAGTACTGAAGATCAGGAGGAATTCGGAGCCCACACACAAGCCACACAGAGTTTCAAGCCTCCAGATTGCGGTCCGGACATGGCTAGAGGTGAGCTAGTCGTTCAACAAAGAAGCACTCAAAAATATAAGCAGTACACTGAGTAGCGCAATCGGCCTACAAGCGACCTTAGAGATCACATATCATCTGCACACCCATGGTTGTCAAGCACGCGCAACCATGTACGGGATTCGGACACAGTGCAGACTCCCCCCTGCACGCCATCCTGAAGAGGCAAAATATTTACAAAAATCTGTCATTACAGTAGGAAATTTCTATGTTATCAAGTAGCCACAGAAATAAATTTAGGTTGGTCCTCAATACTGAGGAACAGTTTGAAGGGTCCCAGCATTTAGCAGTGATAAACCACTCACTTAAAGGACTGTAAGTCTGCTGTTGTTAGTAAAACCAGAGATGGCACGTCAACACTGTCACACATTTCCAGAAAATCTCTAAACACCCTCCTCTCTCCTTGCTCTTCTTTGTCCCAATTTGCATGTAAACTCAGCATAAAGGCCAACCAAACTTGCACATAAGCAAATGAAATATAAATAAATAAATAAAGGTTTTAACACCAGTTACAGACTCTACTGCTAACGATAGATGCAGAAACTTAAGAACTTCTTATACAGGGAGTTCTGGTGCTTAGTCGTTGTTGTCATCTTGAGTGTGTCTGAAAAGTAAGTAACACTCCCAGGAGGTCACATAAACTGTGAGGCGCATCCTTGCATCTTGATTCATTCGATGGTGGGAGTATAGCCTCTCTCTAATATACTGAAATTTAACTTTTCTGTGGTCCCACCCAGTCCATCCACAGACCTTACCTCAATGAGCTAGCGTCATATTCAAACACACAGCAAGTTAATGTGAATTAAAACCGCTCAAGTACATTAACCCAGGCCTTACTATTGACTACTCGTTATCTCAGCTGTGCAATCTATCCAAGACCTATTTCGTTTCTCATATTATAATTCGTCATCACATTAGTTCAGGGACTTTCTGGTGTCAACATTGTCTCTCGAATCTTGGACAGTAGGCTGGGCTCCCACACAGGTCTTTCTGCCTCTGCCTTTCTCTTCCCAGAAGTGTGTCACCACTGTTTTGCTCATCACAACGCGCAACCTAGGATACTTATCTGTCTGTCTAAAAACACCACAGCGTGGCGGACTAAATTAGCATTTTTTTCTTATCAACCATTCAGAGGCACCCACTTAGTTCACAGCATAACGAAAACACCCCACAATATGGATGACCAATCTGAGATCTGGTTTCTTTAGAGGGTGGAAAGATTCCCAGCACAGGCTAGAGAAAGAAGGTGTAGGTACATTGCCAACCCCAGCCTTCGCGAGTAGAGACAGCTCCTCCCTTCACCTCGCCATAGTGTATTGGCCAGTTGGCCGGTTGGGTACATGACATCTTGCTGAAAAAGAAATGCTGAAAGTATTTCTAAAGTCCTTAGAGTTACTTTGAGGAATAATTGAGGAAAAGGAAGACAGCCAGCAAGAGGAGAGGTCATGCGGCATGGAATGAAATCAAGGTCCGGTATGAGAATTCCACCCAGTACCCTCACCGAGAGAAACAAGGAGGAAGAGTTTTGGGAGAGAACTTTTCTCAATAAGATCTCTCACGCCATGCCTCTCCGGTTTATCCATGGCATTTACATGCTCTCATGTAGTAGATTCGTTGACACACTATTAATAAAAGTAAGACTCGGCTCACTCCATATTCCACCCCATTTCTGTAGTTCCTCAGCCAGCCTGGTCACAAGAGCAAGATCCAGACAGCCAGCAGGCTACACAAGAGAAACCCTGACTTCAAAAAAGCAAAAAGTAATAATAATAATATAGTAATTTAAAAAAAAAATTGAAAAAAAAAAGAAAGAAAGAGAAGAAAAAAACCAAAAAACATTTCAATGGAATGCAAAGATGAAAAATGCATGGTAGCCTCCACCATCAGGATCCTTAGGCCTATCTATATCTTTGAGTAGGGCAGATGAATACCTCACCCCTGTTACATATAAACAACAAACAGCACAGACAGACAAATAAGCAAAAAACAGGCCAAAAAGGGGCTGCTGCCCTTAGCTCTAATGATTGTCTGTCACTGCTATGAGCATGAGTTCCTCCAGTAGTGAGGTAAAGAGAGAGGTAGGAGAGGGAAAGAGAGAAAAGCAGATCATAAATGAGTAAAAGTGTTTCAAGTGTCAAAATCAGAAGTATTAACAAACACCATAGAACAAGAGGGATTAAATACCAAAAAGATGCCACTTTGAAAATTAAAGTAGACTGTGCTTAATTTCATTGTTGAACACAATATGAGTTTTAATTTTGAAAGCTTTTTTTTTTTCAACTCCTTGCATGACCTGAGACCCACCCACCCATACAGGTTTCATGGTCCTCCCCTAAACTGCGCATGTGAAATTACTACCGTTGATCCACAGACTGGCCAGGTCTTCTTCTCTACGCGACTCAGGCCTTGTACCAAGTTGAACTCTGGATCTTGCCCATGTCCTTGTGCTGCGTCAATTCTTCCTGAGAGGATTATCCATAATTACTCACAACTATTACTTTTTTAAAATTCCTTCTGGGTATCAACCCATTAGTCTTCTACCAACGACATGCAAGGCAAACACAGCTATTCCTTGTCCAGTATTTTCTTAGTCAGTCTTGCTATTACACCATATGAATCTGAAATGCACTTATATTAAATTAAAAAAAGAGCCAGGGTGATATACAAACATCTTATGTCCACTTTTTAGTCTGTTTTATTTACAACCTTGACCTCAGACAACAAGTGGAAGTTTCACTTTGTTCAATTTCCTTTCCTTTTACTTTGGGGAATGAAATTTCTATAGGCATCCTTGTGATTTGAGGGATGCGGACAATGAATTCATGAGAATGAGTAGGGGTTGGGAAAATGAGTTCCTGGGTATTCTCAATCGTGCTGCCCACCAAAAATCCAGAGCTTACAGAAACCTACCAGACATGCAAAACGCTGTCTCTGATTTCTCTAGCTCGATCTACCCGACCGCAATACTCACCTCTGTACCACCCACCACCCTCGCACTGCATCCAAAACACAGCCAACCCCCACCACCACCACCACCACAACAACAACAACAACCACCACGATCGATGCACAGCAAAGATAACTCTATTCCTGTGGCATACACATAGCACAATTGCACACAGGTGGTACTTCTAATAGAAGGGTTAAATAGCAGTCCCATCTCATTATTTTCGGTGAGGCCCCCGCCCGGCCTGGTGACTTGCTTGGCCGCTGGTATTTCCTTTGATTCAGGCCCGAGGCGCTTATATATTCAGGGGGATCATGTTACATCAGTGATGATGGGGAGGTCCTCTCCAAACATCATCTCGATTGCAGTCAGTGGCGTTCGCGTGCAATGCTCAGACACAGACGTTTCTCCCTAGGGACCGTCTACAGGGAGTTCTCTTTGAGCTCGGAAAGAGCGACATAGACATAGTACACAGTAGTCCATGAACCGTGAAGACCCATACTTATGCCCCAGGTCGCGACAGCGAAGAGTCCTTAGATCAGGCCTGTAGGCGACATCCTAGAGCCTTGGTGCAGTGTGATCAACTCTGGTCACTGAAGCCATGCAAGGCACCACTCTCAACCAGAAAGACCTCGCAGCCGAGACCCAGCAGCGTTTTCGCCCCGCTATGCCCCACCGCCAACCCGCTGCGCCTACAGGGCAGTTCCCCACGCCAGATCCGAACGACCCAAGTGCGCCCTGCAATACTAGCGTCCACACAATGCCAGCCCTCAGCAGGCACAGGCAGAACACCGCCTGGGAAGCGCCCACGGGCTCCCGGACTCAATAAGCGAGAGCACTCGCTACCTACTCTCTCGAACGCACCATATGTCCTGGCCTGCTGATCAGCGTACTCTCCAAACTGCATCTGCAATGGTTATTCATTCACGACCTGCTCGTGCGAGCGACTCACTAGAGCCCACATGTTCCGGTCACACTATGACGATTGGCAGACTCCCTGGACACTACTCAGAGGATATCGCTAGACCTCACCCAAACCTCGACAGGCATCTCCAGGACTCCTACCAGCCTGGACAGCCTGCTTCTTTCCAGCCCCAAGAGCCAGCAGGAGGAATGCTCCGCTTCTCCTGGAAATTCATCCCCAGAAGGCACCACCAGGCATATCCTATCCGCGTACATCCCTTCCAAGCAGCATGTGGTGTAGCAGACACCCAAGGCTGGAGACAACCACGTCTGCTCTCTTAGCCTATTCGTCCAGAGGGAAGACCACATATCATAGAATAGGAAGCCATGGCTTAGCGTCGTAACTTCCTGTGCAGAAGGCACTTAGTTGCTTACGATGGCATAATGCAATGTTCTTCGAGCCCCGTCCTGTCTGTGCCATTTGTGTCAAGACCGACCTAGCCCTAGCATTCACTGCTTTCTCCCTTCATCTCCTTTAGCTGGGGTTATAGGTATACCGACCCCACTCCGGTCTCCCGAGCCAAAGTGCCATGTTATGCTGGCCTCATGGCCCATCAGCTGTACTTCTGCAATAGGCTGGTGCAGAGAGATATGCTCCCAGCCACCATCTGGACAGGTTCCCTCAAATAGGATGCTGCAATCAGCCTGTGGCTACTACAGTCCCTCTCTAGACTTATGCCACTCCACCCATCGCGGCAATTGCGCTCATCGCCTCCATCTCTCCTTCATGATCTGTTGTCCTCTGGGCAACTCTCCTTTCTCTCTCCAACGTCACCAAATTAGGCTATAGCCCCAGGACCCTCTAACTAGTTGTGCTTTATAAGAACTCTTGACTCGCTCCTCGCCATGCAAGGCCCTGAGGCGATCTCTCTCTGGAAACGAGCCTAACAGGCAGCGCTCGCCTCATCGAGACACCGAGCTGCAGCCCCAGGACACTCACCTGGCTGCCCTATGACCGAGGTCCTGTATGCCCCTCATGAGTCGACGAAGACTCTCCAAATAACCAAATCCTAACATCGAGCTTGTCCCACCTGAGCGAGCTGTTTGCATTTTTGCCGATGACCTCCTGCTCAGCTTCACAAAGAATGGAGACACTTGAATCTCACTGACGAGACGTCTTTCATAGGACCCCCTCGTCCTTGCAGTATCTGAAAGGGCTGTCAGCGTCTCCGTAACCTCCTCCAGATCCCCTCATTGCTTGTAATGGTATACGTGGTCCCAGTCCATGTACTCTCCAGAGGTTATTCTTCACTAAGTCGATCAGCGCGTCAAATGCTCGAATAGATTGCACGCGAGGAGAATACTGGGTTTGCTGACCGCCTTAGCTCACATACTCTTCTGTTGCTGTCAGTTCTTCCCGACGACTGAACTGCTAAACTTGTCTTGCTCTTGGACGCACTCTCTTGGACTGCCCTGTTCAACAAGAGATGCTCATCCTCACAGGAACAAAAACAGCAGAGTATCTCCCAGAGGCTGTCGATGAAGTAGATCTCCGCACTTCTGCACTGAGTTTGGTGAATGCATTCGTTCTTGTGCGCCTTCACAGCCTGCTCCCGAAGCCTTCTGAACAGTCTTGCCTTGTCTATATCCTGAGCACAACAAGGCTACACAGAGAAGCCATCTCAGGAAGACGAAGGCGTAACAAAGAAACCAACAAAAAGTCAGCTACGTGAAGGAAGCAGTTGGCTGGGGAGCTGCATGTGCCCTTAGCTCCCAGCACCTGACAGGCCAGAGAGCTGCCTAGCAGATTCTCTGAACCAGAGCTTGCTCTTCCAACAAAAAACCCCCACTTTCATGACCTTACTTTTTGAAATGACTCTCTCCAAGGCAAAGGAAATACTCCAAACGTCACTTTAAACACTAATTAAAATTTGTACTTGGTAACCAGTATGGGAGGCTGTTAAAGGAGTTTTAGAGAGAGTGGAGAGAGGGAGAAGAGAGAAAGAGAGAGAGAGTTCTGTGTGTTGTGGTGTGTCGTGTGTTGTGTCGTGTTGGTGTAGTCCAAGTGGTCTTGCCTGATGTTGTGTAGTATGCATATGTCTGAGCAAGACGTTGACAATACAATGACATCACCAGCATGAGCTGGAATGAACACCGCAATTATTGACCATACTATAAGGTGTGACTCCTGTCTTAAGCCTGAAAATGAGGGTCTTCACCTTTCCCTGGCCCAACCCATATAACGATTGAGTTACCAAATGTATTTCATCTTAAATAAGAAACATATGTTAAAATGTCAACTGAGCGATTTGCCATGTGAAAAATCGTTCTGGCTTTACCCTTATATCCTCATAGAGCCTCAGTACCTGCTATGAGAGAACTCTGCATATATTTTTATATTATAAACTATGACTCACGTCACTGACAGCATCACCACTATCACACCACACACGAGCACACAAAGGGATCCCTAACTGGCCATGCAAAGCCATTCACGGAGTGCTTGCAGTGCGTAAAGGGTAATTTTTAGGTACGTTATGACAGGAAAACCATCAATTTCACATGAAAAGTTGAAAGTTGTTCTCAACTAGGCACTATCTGCCTTGGATGTTTTGCGTAGCTGTTGGCCCCAGGATATTCTGGAAGTGATCCATTCCATCCACATTAGCTCGAGTCATTAATGTCTAAGCTTGTTTGGGTTGTGTTGTCCGCGATCAGCGCTTCCATCCAACAACAGCAGAGACACTAGAGAAAGAATAGGGAAGACGGTTCCAGCTGTACACACTAGTTGCCCCACAATTGAGCTATGGTGGTGGAACCTGACAGAGAGGTTAGCGGAAAGGGTCAGCTAACTTTGAGACTACTGTAGCCTTGCAGGAGCAACACTTCCAGCTAGTGCAAGCGTGCCTTTTTGAGTTGCTCCCTCGACGCCTAAGCCCAGGTCCATATTAGGGTTTTCAGGAGCTAGTTCCATGCCGACTGTTGCTAATCCAGGTATTTGCGACGGCCCACACTACAAGCCTACATACTATGAAGTTTTTATCTGCTTTTTTTTTTTTTTTGTTCTTTTAATTGTACAAGCTTCCAGAAGCGGGGTATTGCCAGGCGTCTAGGCTCCAGTACTGCCAAAAACTTCAATTTATTTTTTTACTTTTTGTTCATATTGAATGTACAGGCCTGTAGGACAGTGTCAAAGAGATCAAAAATCAAGAGACTGACGAGAGATGGAAAACCACAGGCAAGCTATCATGCTGTACAAAGTAGGATTGTTCCAACCCACATAGCTTGTCGTGGAGTACATTTTTAAGCGCGGCCCTACCTCTGGAAAGATTTCGCGTAGTTTTGCTCACTGTCACGCATGCTGAAGAGCAAATATTAACAAAATTGTTCACATCACTGGAAGTACAGCTTAGTGAAATTACAATCGTGCCTATCAAAGGTCCAGTTTCAAAGACTTATATGTATTTAAATTAATAGGGTTGCGTATTTTTTTTTAATTATCAGATCTGAGAGGTACCAGTCTTTGGCTTAAGCGTGACCGTCAACCAGAGCGAGATTTAGGGTGCCCAGTGATGAACTAGCCACTCCTTACTCACGTGACTGTCGGCTATGCGAGTGCGTGTGAGGAACCCAGAGATGGCACTCAACCACCTTTACACATTCCTCTCTAGAACGATCTCTAACACCCTCCTAAATCTTGCTCTATTGTGTTCCCAATAACTGATAAGCACTTTTTCAGTTGTAAATACGATGATTGCGACCAAGAGGTTCTCAAGTTTAAAAATTTTGTCTCTGTCGCAGGTAAACTCACAACCATGCACAAAGACTCCCATGTGTCCATCATAAGCCAAGATTGCAAGAAGATGATCCTAATATGGAAATATATTACACAAGTGATGTGAGTCATACACTACAGAATGCAAGACAGAATTCAGTGAACGATAAGTACTACCTTCTTATACAGGATTACGGATGAGATAACTTGGTGTGCCGATTGCTACGTTCTTGCGTTGTCATCATTCTGATTGTGTCTGAAAATAACTAGGATCGACCTACGAAACATCAGCTGCAAATAACCTGTGTGGATTTCTTGACTGAATCATTTGGATAGATGAGGAAGATGTGAGTAGACGTGTGCAAGGATATTAATTTTCTGATGTGCGCTGTCCATCCTCCTAGGTCTTCGCAGGCAGAACCCTGTGAGAATAACCAATGACGTAAACACGAGCAGAAGAGTCTTACTGTGTGGAATTAAAAACTGGCTCAGGCATTAACTCAGGCTTAAGACAGCTGACTGATGACTACACTGCAATGACGAGCATCATATTTCAGGTTTAAGACTTGAGTCGTGTTACATATATATGTCATCACATGTTCAGGGGACTTTACCATGTGTTGATCATTACATCGCTGAATCTATAGCCTGACATGACTAGGCTATGGGTTTCGCTGCTGTCTTCTGCCTCTCCCTTTTTTCTCATTCCCAGAAATGTGTGGCTTCTCTACCATGACAATCGTCATTTCACATTGACTCTGTTGTCTGGCTACTGACTAATTCAGCATTTTTTTGATCATAGCTCCCATCGCCTTCAGCTGTAAGTGGCAATGCGAGTGAGAAGTCCCACAGCCATAGCAAACCCACACCCCAATTGATACATCGGATGACCCGTTAATCTGGATCTGTTCTTTAGTAACCCGGTGCTTTTGGAAAGATTCCCATGCGATGCGAGCTGCTACAGCTGATTAAGATGGTGTATATGTACAAGCACCCAGAGCCCCATTGGAATTTGGGGGTAGAGACAGTCATCTCTGAAGTCCTGCAAAGAGTTAGATGACTCAAGGATCTGCATAGTGTATTTATGGGGACGCCCCGCAAGTTCGGGATCCTTAGCTACGTGTGGTGAATTGAAGCGCCAGCTGCGGGCTACCATGACATCATTATCTCGCACAAAAGAAATCTGAGCAGTATTGTCTAAAGTCTCGCTTAGCGAGTAGATTAGAGGCCAAAGAGTTAATAACAAAGGCCAGGAAGCAAAAGACCTTTTTGGAAAAGTGAAAGACAGCAGAAGAGGAGTAGGGTCTGTGACATGAATGAAATCAAAGTCGAGTTTTACACGTGTATGAGGAATGTCCGTAGGAAACCTCAGTAGTTTGAATTAATGTTTGGAGGAGTGACGTAGACCAGTCCAGTATGGCATTGGGGAGATGCAGTTTTCGTCTCGTCGCGAACTTTATCAAAACCGAAGAATACTACCCTGCAGCCGAGGAACTAGCCAGAATTCCGATCACAATTGACCTCATATCATTCTGCTCCTATCTTAAAAAGGTATTCCATATGCACATTGTACTAGTGATGCAAGTGTCAAATTGTCATACTATGATCGTTGACACACTATTAGAAATATAGTAAGACACGATGTCTGAACGTGCGCCACGCAGAGTGTGGTTCGTTGTGCCATGCATTTATACACTCTACTATTACAATTTAGGGAAGCTGAGTCATATGTATTTCTGGGTTCAGGCCAGCCTGGTCTATCAGAGCAAGATCCAGGAACAGCAGCAGGCTACACAAGAGAAGAAACCCTGAGCTCAAAATATATATAATATAAAAATAAAAATAATAATAATAAATAATAATTAATAATAATAATGTTAAAAATTAAAAATTGATAATAGAAAAAATGATAAAGTAGAGTGTAATCTGCAAGAAAAAAAAACAACTGCCAAGAAGCACATGTCAATGAGATGAGTGATTGCCAGAGACGGAAACCGATTAGCATGTAGACCTTCCCATATCCACTACAGGATCCTAGGCACTGGTTGCTGTATCTAGTATCCCTTGATGTAGGGGTCAGATTGAAGTACCCCTGCGGAATCGTGAAACCTCCCTGTACAGAATGAGACACTACAAACAGCTCAGACAGAGAACACATAACAAATCAGACTAGCCGTCCCACTACAGTGGTCTATGCGTGCTTGCGCGCGCTCAGCCATAGCACTTCAATGCATGTCTCTGCTGTCTTCTTATAGCATTGTTTAGCTTCCTCCTAGTATAGCGAAGAGGTTAAGAGAATAGGCGTAAGGAGAGTGCAAGCAGGATCCACCAAAGAGAGATCATAAATAGTGAAAAGTGTTTCAAGAGATAAGCGTCAAAATCAAATATTGGATACAACACCTAAGTAGATACTTCACATAGCATAGCATATAAGATGCGAGATAAATAACTCTCCATCAGATGCCATTTAAGCATAACTTAACAGTACGAACATTTCTGCTTAATTTCCACCATTTTTAATCCCACATTAATCAAAGTCTTTATGAATATTTGAAAGTTTTTTTCTCTCAACTCCTAGTAGTGAGACTAAGAGGACTGTTTTATCAATTAATTGCCTTCAGAGACAGGTTCATGGGTCCTGCCTAAGCCACGTGAAGTAACCTTGTTCCACAGGACTGCGCCAGGTCTCCCATTGCAGGCAGGACTGACCCTATGTGAAGATCCTCGAATCTATTCCTGTCGCTTACCCAATCTGCCATACTTTTTCCGTTGTGATTCTCTCAATCTTCTGGAGCTTAGGGATGTTCTTTAAATTACTCCACTACTAATACTGTTTTCGTTGAAAAATTCGTCGCGAATCTCCTCACCGTGGGCGAGGTAAACCGATCGTCAGCTTGAGCCCCATTCCTCACTTCGCTCATGCCATAGGCACCAAGACACCTAGAGTATCCTTCTGGCAGTCAGTTTCTTAGATCAGTTCGAGCTAACCTATTTTGCATGTGATGTCGACGACCATAGATGAACTACTGAAATGGATTTTTGACATTTAAATTACACAAGAGACCATGCATACAAAGACCTCCATAAGCCACTGGTCTTTATTAGCAAGCCTCTGTGACCTCAGCCACCAACAAGGAAAGTTTCACACCTTTATTGTAAGTTTCGCCCAGTTTCCTTTTAGCTTTGAATGAAGAAAATTTCTTTTCATTGCAGGTTATTTCTTGCCACATAGCTGCTTTTGTTGGATGGGAGACAATGAATTCAGATTCGAGAATGTAGGTGCATGTACGATGTACGGAGCGACAGAATAATGATGTTTATGGCATGTTCTTAATAGTCACAGCACGAAAAATCAGCATTCAACAGACAAACCAGAAGAAACGAGTTGCTGCAAACTGTCCAATTCTCCCGACTGCACCGAGCCGCAAACGCTGATCCACCACCACTGCTACCACACCAGGCCACACCCACACCACACCTACTCGACCACACGCAACAACAACAACAACCACCAGGCTAATGAAATAACACTGTGTGGCATACAACCATAAAGGTCAATTCCAACCTGCACACAGGTTCTATGTTCATGTGGTTTAAGGTAAAGCTGTCCGTCCCATCCTGTCCTGCCCGCCCCTGCCTTGGGTGGGCTTTTCTTGGAAGCCACGGACTTTATATATGGGAAGCGTGTCCTCTCCAAAACACATCTAGATACAGCTCAGTTCTTCCTGATCACAGATCTCATCTCCTGCGACCGTACTTCCACAGAGTCTCTTGCAGTATAAAAATAAAAGCGTAGTACGACAGGACTGCTCCACCCAAAGCTTCGGTGCCACCGAATTCAAGGAAGACGAATATGCGCCAAGCCATCAGCTGCAATGACACCGTCAGACCACGCTTGTGGTGCTGCAAGAGCTGGACTGGGCATCTAGGGAGCGAAGTGTGGCCCTCGAGGGCAGTCCCCATATTGCTGCATACGGCTCATGGAATGCCAGGATTGCTTCTGTAGTCCTGCCGCCCGCAGCCCCCTACGTCGGCCAACCCTTGCCCTACAGGGCAGCCCAAGCCAGAAGGACCCAGGCCTGCAAAGCAGCCACTGCGCCGTCAGCGCACAGGCAGACCGGAAGCGCCCCACTGTCCGGCCAGCCAGCACCTCAAGCTCCACCCAGCAACTAGGTCCTGCCCTGCCTTGACGCCTCCATGAGCTCTCACACTGCATCTGCATTTCGAGGCCCGTCGTCGCTCTTGGGAGCGTGCCGTGACGCCCCATGTCGTCCATTGACAGATGATACCCCGGACACACCATCATCGTTGTGCATGAAGCATACGCTTGCCAGCTGGACACACGTCTTCACGGCTCCCACCAGACCTTTGGGTCTTACAGCGTGGTAGTGCCAGACCGTCTTGGCTTTCTGCCAGGTTCCAGTCCTCAGGAGCAGGGAGCTGCTACTGATCCTGCGACAAACTGCCCTCAGCCTGAATGCCCACCAGGCATCCTCCAGCGAGTTGAATTCCATCCAGAGCAGACTCTGCTTCAGCAGACATTCGGGAAGGCGGTGAGAAGAGAGAAACCCGACCCTAGGTCGCCAGAGGAGACAATCAAGAGGATTGATCATGCCCGCGACCTTCCTGAGCCTATGCTGTGTGATGACTGATGCTCCAGGCTAGACATGACTCCAAGCCAGCAAGGGCATGGATGTGCTGCGGGGTCCCTAGATTGGAATGGCTTCTAGCACAGCTACACCGCCGGATGCAAGATCCCCCTTCGTGCACCGGCCATATTGTGAGCCATGTTCCTGGGTGTGGCCCATCAGCCTCTCCTTGTCATGTGTGTGCCGCTAGAGGAATGAGATTATGATGCCCCCATCCCGAGCAGCCAGTGAGCCATCTGGGTAGATATTGCCCACCCTAAAAGGTCTGTGTGGCCACCCTCCCTTCAGCCCTCTCCCTCCATCTCTCCTCCTTCCTCCTCCTCTCCTCTCTCTCTTCCCACACAGCCAAGAACCCTCAGAGTGTCATAAGCTCTGGCGCCCCTGGTGAAAGTGCCGGATGTCTCACAGCCAAGGATGTCTCCTCTTCAGGCAGTCCTCTTACAACTCCCCACGGCTGGCTGCCCCTGATGGATTCCGTGCCCCTGGAGACACAAACAACCCAACATCGACGCTGTCTTCCACACGGGTGCCTTTTTGCTATGCCACACTAGCTTCACAAAGAATGGAGACACTAGATCTCACCGCTGAACGTTCAACCTGCTTGCCAGTTGAAAGGCTTCCATCTCAGAACCTTCCCAGATCCCCCTCATTTGGCATGGCTGGGATCATGGACAGAGACGTCTCAGTGTCCCTATTTACAACGAACCAAGTATAACTGGGTTTGCTACGCTGCCACTGTCCTTCTGTGTCCTGACTGGATGGGATGACGTGGCCTTGCCTGCCCCTCCTGGACTGTTCAAGCTGCTGCTCCTCCAGAACCAACAAATACCCCAGTGGCGAGAAGATGATTCCTGCCCTGAGGTATGATGATTTCTGTGCTCCTTCACAGCCATCCGAACCTTCTTGAACAGTCTTTCCTTGTCCATATTCCTGAGCAACATCCAAGGCTACACAGTGAAAGCCCATCTCAGAAGACAAGGCTAACAAAAAAACCAACAAAACGTCAGCTACTGAAGGAAGCAGTTGGGGCTGGGGAGCGGCAATGTGCCCTTAGCTCCCAGCCCTGGAAATCCAAGAGGTGGGGGAAAGTTTGTTCCTGAGCAGATCCTCGTTGAACCAGAGCTTGCTCTCAACAAAAAACCCCACTTTTCATGACTTACTTTTGAAATGCTCTTTCTCCAGAGCAAAGTTTGGAAATACTTCTCAAACTTCACTTTAAACAGCTAATAAAATTTGTGTAACCCAGTTATGGGAGCTGGTAAAGAGTTTTCGATAGCCGAGTGCTGTATACTATGGAGGTATGAGAGTAGAAGAGAGAAGAGAGAGAGATTCTCGTGTGTGCCGACATCGGTGATGTGAGTGTGGATGATCTGTGATGTTGTATGTGTTGTGTGTAGTGTGGTAGTTACTGCATTTGAGGATAAGGACAAATACAAACACAAGCAGAGTCTGGGGAATGGCTGTATTGTATGAACTAGCGCAAATTGATCCTGAAAAATCAGCCTATGGCAATGAGATATGCGTGATGGGTCTTCCTGACCTTTCCCATATAAGGCCCCAACCTCAACAGCGTATAACATGATTACCGACAATGCGATATCATCTTAAATAAGAAACATATAAAATGCTCGAACTTGAGAGGACCTATCTCGGCTTCTCTGGCTACACCATATTAGAGAAACAGTATCTTAAAAAAATTGAAATAGAATGTTGTGAGCGACCACAGCAGAAAGACCCTCAAGGAGTAGTATACAAACACACTACAGTCCACTACACGACACACAAGCTGAACCTTGCTCACACATGCTCATCACACACCAACTCAACAATGGAAGATGAATAGGCGGTTTATCGGAAGATGAATGTTTCGGTAAGTTTGGGAGCGATACAGCGATACTTTCACGATGAGAAAGGTGAAACTGAACACAATGAGTTCGGTGGCTTCTAATGAATCCCATTCCCACTATCCAGCATGATAGCCACGCTTCTCCATATACTGCTTGGATCCAGCCGGTGTGGCTGTCATCGCATGCTGTCCACACGCTGCCAGCGAGTGAGGACCACTGAGAGCAAGAATAGAAGCGTCCAGTCCACATTGACCTTTTGCTGAACCTGACAGAGAGTGAAGCTGGGAAAGGAAACTTGTGAAGACTCTTGAGGAGCAACTGAGTGTAGTGATGCACGCCTGCTAATCAGGTTGAGGGCAGCTGATCAGGAGTGGGAACCCACCACACTATGGCCACACGGAAGTCAAGGGACAATGGGCTGTAAGGCGAACTAGCTAAGTTAACTTTACAGAGAGAGCGCAAAAAATAAAGACGAGACTGGCGAAGATGCTCAGCATACTTTTAGAATGTGAGAGTGTATCTTAACCCTGGCTGTAGAGCAACCGTTGAGTTGATGTCGAGCGTGTCTCATGTCAGCATGCCTGAAGAGCAATATTTTACAAAAATGTTCATTACAGTAGTAAAATTACAGTTATTAAGTACACTGAGTGAGTAAATATTTGGAAGCATGCTGGTGAGATAGCCTCATACATTGAGCATACAGACTAGGTTAGAGCCACGTCCCAGCATATAGGGCATAGTCCATGTTATGAATATAGCTTAGACTAAGGAACGTTCTGGGTGAATGATTTCTAGAACCATGTGAATCGCATGGCACTTCAGAACCACGTGTCGCCTGGAGCATTATGCGTATGAGAAATCTCAACTCTCACCCTTCTCTCGCGTGCGTGTCCTGTCCTCTCTTCGCCAAGTCGCATGGTGACTTAAACCTTGATAAAGCTGGAGCCCCCTCACAACACCTTGCACGATTAAGCAGAAGTACTCTGTTAAGACTACTAAATAGACTGATAAAAAAGGTTCTGTAAACTGGTTACAGAATGTAATGAGACTCACGAGATAACGGACTGCACTTCTTAGTACAGGGAGTCTTGTCGTAGATACATTCGAGTCGTATCCCATTGTGTGCATCGTTTCTGGAGAGAGTTAACAATAATCCCACAACGCCCAGAGTGGTCTAAATAAACCTGTTAGAGGGAGTAGTACTAATTGATTGACAGTCTGTGCCTTGATATGTTTGGCGGCGATTCCAAGTATAGTCTGAGATATTTTCTGTGTGCCCAACGCCAGTCCACACACACTTAGAACCCAATTAAACACACAGAAGTCTATGATGAATTTAAAAATGCTCAGTCATCAAACCTCAGGCTGTACTACTGACTAGCGCTCTTACACTTCAATTCAGCCTTATTTCTTGTTCTTATAGTCATCACATGTTTCTGCACCCAGGGTGTTAATAAGTGAGGTTATCATTCCTTCCTACATGGGCTTATCATTGGTCTACTTCGTTGTAGATCGCATGTCGCGCTCGTGTTGCTTTCTGGTTCCTTCTCCTTCCACGAATCTTTCCCTTTCTGCTCATCACACCCTGACTTCTTGTTGCAATGACAGCTCCTACTTGGCTAATCTCTTAGCATTCTTTATTTAATCAACCATTCAGAGAAATGTAGATCTTCACAGCATACCAAAACTATCTGTCTCCCACATTAATGGACGACCAATCGAATCTTCCGTCTTTAGTGTGAGTAGATTCCCAGTATAGGTTAGAGAAGAGAAAACGGTGTTGGTACGATCATGCACCTCGGGCCTTGCGGACGGTAGAGACGAGCTCAATCTGAACATCCAAGGTTACTCCTCACTACTGCCATGAGGTTGTGAGCATGGTTTTTGGGCCACGCTTGGAGTGTGGGTACATGGAGCTAGAAATTTTCATTCGGTAAGATGAGTAGAAATCTGAAAGTATTCTAACAGTCCTGTAGAGTACTTGCCTTGAGGTAGAATAACTAGGCAACAAGGTGAGCGAACTGGAGCCAGCAAGAGGAGAGTCATGTGGGCATGAATGACACTCAAGGGTCGGCACGTTTTTGACTCCGAGCCTGCATTTCCTCTCTTTTTGTTGTGGAGGAGAGAAACAGATGAGGAAGACTGGTGAGAACTCGAAGAATATCTCCAGTGTGTGTGATGTCTGGATCGAAGTGTTTTTTTTTATCAGAGTATATAACTCCGCGACGTGAATCAAAGCTAGAGTTCATTGAAATATTATGTCTTAACAAAGTAACTACACACTACATAGAGACAAGCAGGAGTTGTGTTGCATGGCGCATAATCTCAAACTTGGTGAGCTGAGTCTATAGGGCGATTTCTGTAGGTTCCAGGCAGCCTGCGTCTACCAGAGCAAAGATCCAGACAGCAGGCAGGCTTACACAGAGAAATCCCTGACTCAAAAAAATAGAATAATAATAGAAATATTAGATAATAGATGTCACAGTGCAATAATTTGAAATTTAAAAACCTGAAAAACTAAGGAAAGCTAGAAAGAAAGAAAAAGAATCAAAAAGCATTCACGTGTGATATGCAAATGAAAGAATGACGATGGTCCACAGCCTCCATCACAGATCCATGGATCCTCATCAGGGCGGCCACGTGACATCTATTAGAGCCTGAAGGGAGGCTACATGATGGCGAAATCACCTCACCCTGTTCCTACTTAAGGACAAGTCAAAACTAGCAAGCCAGACTACCAAATAAGCCCGACAATCAGGCCACAGAGTAGAGGAGCGGGCTGGGCTTGGCTCTCTAGTCTTTAGTGTTTGTCTAGCATGTCTACTTAGAGCACTGAGTTCCGTTTCGCAGCTAGTTGAAAGATACTGAGACAGAACAGCGACATGCAGGAGAAGAGATGTGAGGTATAAGATTAGGAGCACGTCAGATAAATCAGTAGAAAGTGGTTTCAAGTGTCAGAAATCGAATTATAACAACACCAATAGGAACTCAAGAGGGCTAAAATACCAAAGATTGCCAACTTATAAATTATAAGGAGGACTGTGATCGTATTTACAAAGATTTATACAAACTAGTTGTGTAGAGCACACCTCTTTGATTTGTGAAGGAGGTCTCTGTGTAAATTATTCTCGTAAAGGTTTGTCGCTGGCTCCCACCAGCTTGATTGAGCCTTCGAGGATAAACAATAATGCTTCAGAGACATGGTTTCATGGTCCTCTGCCCTAGCCCTGAAATACCTTGCCACAGACTGGACAGCATAGCGGTACTCCCCAAGTGCAGCAGGACATAGATCCTCTTTCGAACTCCTGATCTATTCCTGTCCTGTCTACTGCCATGGCGAATCGCTTCTAATTAGGGAAACAACTGTTATTGAAAATGCACTTCACTCACACTATAGCATTCACTAGATTATATTTATCTAAATTCCTTCTTAGTTGCTGCTAATAAAAACCCATTCCGGCAACCACTCGAGCCCATAGCAGCACGGGCAAACACAGTGAGAGAGTCTAGTGGCTGAGTATTTTCTGTTTTAGATCACGAGGATATGCCCATTGCATGTAGTAACCACTCATTGACCCGTGAATCTGATATCGAACTTTTTAGCTCATATGTAAATGTCAAAGTCCACACGAAGTCCCGATAAGAACAAAGATGTTCAGCCATGTTTCTTCCACCCAAACCCTTGACTCAGGCCAACAAGGTGAAGTTTCATGACTTCTGTCTAACTTTCCATTATTCCGTATTTCCACCTTGGAATGAAAATTTTTCTAGGGGACCTTGTTTGTGGGACCTGCGGACAAGTGATGCATTTACACAAATGAGAATTGCTACTTGAGCAGGAGGGGATTAGCCGGACGAAGACGTTCTATTCCTTTAATGCTAATCGAGTGTGTTTGGCACAAAAGTCAGCGCCTGTTTGCAAACCTATAAGAGACATGTCTATCGATTTTTGCCCCAATCGACGTACACCGTTACCCCACCGCAAAACACCACCCACCACCTACCACCACCACCACCACCACCACCACCACCACCACAAACACCAGACGATGAATAACACCCTCGTGGGCATATGATGCCAATGCGATATGCACTTCTTTAGTTGCGGACACAGTGGGTTCCTTTGGAGGTCTAAGGGTTCCGCACCTTGCCTGGCCCCGCGGCTACCTGTCCTGTACGGCTGCGGTCACCTGTCTTTCATGTGGGCATGATCACCAGGCGTAATCGACTATTACCTTGGCTGAGCTGTGCGTCCTCTCCATGAGTCGGCCAGATGGGAAACACGGTGTCGAGTTATCAGTCACGTTCTCTTGATTTGTCTCACATCAAGTCTGCTCCTAAGACCGTCCACAGAGTCTCGTTCGCCAAGAATGACGATGGTCCTAGAACGACAGCGTTTCTTTGTACTCACCCTGCGAACCAGCTGAGAGCGACTGTGAATTGAGTTGCATGCACAGTCATCGTCTATTGCGCACTCGTCGACCTTATGGCCATTGATCTGGCAAGTCATGCGTACTCTCAGAGTGCCACACAGGCCATTGCTACCAGATGCCCATAGGAGGCCCCGGCCCGCAGGCCCCACAGCGTAATCAGCAACCGGCCGCCCGCTGCCGCTACTTTCTACGCCCAGCCCACGCCAGATAGGACCCAGGTCCTGCCAAGCGCCACTGCCTCTCAGCAGGCAACAGCAGACCTGGAAGCGCCCACTGGCCGGCCAGCCAGCACCCAGACACCACCATGTTCCTGCCTGGCTGGCCTTTACTCTCAAACTGCATCTGCAAGGTTGTCGACCTGCTGCGGAGCGCTGAGCCCATTCCGGTCATGACAGTGATACGTCCCTGGACACACGATCGATTGTGTGCCCTGAGCATCGTCCAGGGATCCTCCAGCGCTGCCGCAGCCTGCTTCTTGCCAGGCCAGCACAGAGGCGCCTCTCCTGGAAATGCCCCAGGATGCCACAGATCATCCCTCCAAGCCAGGGATATCCTCCTCAGCACATGTGTGAAGAACACCCAGGCGGAGAACCCGGCCGTATCCCAACGGAAGATTCAAGGAGGTTTTTAGGCGACTTCCTGAGCCTATGCCGTGGGATGAATGCTCCAGCCGATGCTATGGTCCCTCGATGCTTTCTCCCCTGTCAGCCGGGATGTCAAAGCCCATTGTTCCCTGGGCCAAGTGATCCATGTTCCTTGGGCCATCGAGCCTCTCCTTGGTGCAGAGAGATATTCTCCCAGCACCATCGGGAGCCCTTCCAAAAGTGAGCATGCTGTGGCACTCCCCACGTTTACATAGGTGCGCCAGACACTCCACCACTGCAGCCTCTCCCTCCTCCTACATCCCTCTTTCTCTCCTTCCTCCTATACGCCTCTTCCTCCCTTCCTCCTCTCAAGTACCATGGCCACAGACCCCAGAGTAGCAAGAAGCTTGCGCCCTTGGTGCAACAAGCCCTGGAGGCTCTCTTTAGGAAAGAAAGGAGCGCTCTCTTGTACACACAGCACCCTGGACACTCACCTGCTGCCCTATGATTCCGTGCCCTGGAGACTCCAAACACCCAACATCGAGGCCTGTCTCCCCACGGGTGCTTTGTGCAGCCCACTAGCTTCACAGAAGATATGGAGACACTAGATCTCAGCGCTGAGTCAAAACCTGCTTGCCATGTGAAGGCTTCGTGCAGGTCTTCAGAACCTCCAGACTCACCCATCGATTTGCGATGCTGATCCGTATGACAGAGACTCTCTATGTGTCCTCTGATACTTTCAACGGCACCAAGTAGTACTGC